>NW_005871384.1:188507-266966 GCF_000147115.1 Myotis lucifugus
CCCGGGAGACTAAGCGCCGAGAGCGCGGACGCCAGGCCGCCCCTGCTAGCGGGCAGCGCTCCTCACCCCGCCGGCCGCGGGATAGGGGGCGGCGGATCGGCCCTGAGGGTCTGCGCCGAGCACCGCGGGGGCATCAACTGGCTCAGCCTGAGCCCCGACGGGCAGCGCCTGCTGACGGGCAGCGAGGACGGCACGGCCCGGCTCTGGAGCACCGCGGACGGCCAGTTCTGCGCCCTCCTGCGAGGTAGACGCGCGCGCCTTCCGCTCCTCCGGGTCTGTCCTTCCCATCCTCTCGCCGGCTCAGACCTCGGCTCTTCCACCCACAGACCCTCCCCAAAGCCCGGCCCCACCCATCGCGGGCCCACAACCCGGCCAGCTGAGGACAAGCGGGGTGGATGCTGGGGAGGGGGGGGGGTGGGCGAGGAGTCGGCTGCAGTGGGGTCAGTGGCCCGAGGGGCGCCCTTTGCGGGGCTGTCACTTGTCAACCCGGAGCGTGAAATGTTCCCTTTACAACAGTTAACACAAAGGAATGGCCCCCCCCCCCCCAGGTGAGCAGCGCCTTCTCTGGCCTCTCACTGGCCAGGGCACCTCTGGCTGGACATCTTCTCCCTCCGGCCGTTGGGCAGCCTCGGGGCCTGCAAGTGCCCTGGCTCCGCGCACTGAGCTGCAGTCCTCGCCCGCTGTCCCCCCCGCCCCCCCCTCCCCGCGCAGACAGGGAAACCGAGGCGCGAGTTAAGGAGCAGCGGTGAAGACAGAGTTGAAATTTGATCACCCCGCCCTGCTCTCTGCTGCCTCGCTTTATCTGCAATTCAGCTTATTTGAAAACTGGATGACATAGCAGGGACTTTATAAAAGTTTTACAAATACATGTGGGTTTATATTTGTGTACTTACTCACTGGAAGTGGATATATTTCTTACCTGGGTCCCTGTCACCTCATCTCAGGTCTTGGGCCGGGGCTCCCAGCTCTCTGAACCCTGTGTGTGTGTGTGTGTGTGTGTGTGTGTGTGTGTGTGTGTTGGGGGGCGGGGTACCTATACAGGGGTGGAGAAGCTGCAGAGAGCAGGCTGGAGAAGAGGTTTCTGGAGGGACAGACAGAAGATCCGCAGGGATAGCACAGGGCAAGGGGGCACCACTTCATGCCCTCTCCAGCCCATCTGGACCCAGCGCTGCGTCCATCCTGGGCTCCATGTACAGGAGGGGCACTTTGACTTTGAACTCAGCCAGTCTAAGGGTGTAAGGACAGGGGGGGCGGGAGGGCCCAGGACCTTGGCAGGAACCCCTGAGCCTCAGCATGTTCTTTTGAACATAATAACTGCGTCTTATCTGCACTCTTCATCCCTTCGAAAATATTTTTAGTTTGGCTTTTTTGCTTATTCTGCATAATTCCAACAGCTCGATGCCAAGGCGCTGTGGTCCCTGGAGACAGAATGGGCCATCCCTCCTCCATGCCCTCTCTCCCCCTTGCTCTCCCTCATCCTTCCCCAGGATGGGGTGAGGCCTTGCTCCCCTGGTGGCCCTAAAGGCCTTGGGGGCAGTTGAGCCCTGTCTCTGGTCTATAGGTCAGGGTCAGGGGTCAGGGACGCACTCTGCAGCCTGCGGGGCCCCTCTGCCGGGGAGGCTTTGAGCCAGGACTCAGCCGGCTTGTGTTTTCAAATTCACGGTGGGTGCTTGGCTCACAGAGGAAGGGGCTTGTCCACTGGGGAGCCTTGACCACGGCAGGGAGCCTCAGCCAGCCCAGGGCTGTCCCCAGAAGACAGAGGGTCAGTCTGGCCCCGCTTAAGAAATGAGGGTGTTTGGTTTTTTCAAAATATTTTTTAATTGATTTCAGAGGGGGAGGGAGAGAGAGAAACATCAATGATGAAAGAGAATCACTGATCCGCTGCCTTCTGTGCCCTGACCAGGAATCGAACCATGACCTCCTGGTTCATAGGTCAATGTTCAACCACTGAGCCACACCAGCCAGGCGAGATGAGGTTTTTTTACATTGAAAAACTTCTTTTCATTATCACCTCTTAAGTTTTTGTTTGTGTGTTATGTTTTTATTGATACATAATCAGTGTTTATATTCTTTTTTTCCTTTTTAATTCTGTGTGTCATAAAAGCAGTCCTGAAGCATCCCTGGTTTCAGGTGTCCCGGGGCACTAACATTTCTCAGTGTTTTTCTTGCCCTAATTGACTTGGCCTTCCTGTGAGATGGAAGGAAGCAGATTGAATGGGGATGACGCCCCCCCACCCCCCGCCCCCCAGGTAGCCTGTCTGGGCCGCCTGCCTTCGTTAGTCTGCACTGGGTTAGGCCTGCGTTTGTCCGCACTCGGTTGGTGGAGGACTGCTGGGCGGTTGGTGGAGGACTGCTGGGCGTGAGTGAGCCTGTGTGTGGCCAGCTCGGTGGCACCTCCCTGCCTTCAGGGCACCCGGCTGCCCTCCCCTCACAGTGCTGAGCCCTCCAACGGACAGCTCTGGTCTCAGGGAAGGTTTGTTGATAATCTTAACCTATTTTATAAACTCTTTGGGTTTGGCCAAAAGCAGGGCTGTGTTTTGCCAAACAAACTTTGCCCTCGACTTTTAAACTGACATGTTTTTAAGGGAAACATAATCTGCAGTTTCTTCAAGTGTTTATTTAAATCGCACAAACGTTGTTTTCCTAAAGGCCTGATCTAGGCTATTCAAGAAGACTGAGAAATCTTTCTTTTTTAAAAAAATTGATTTTAGAGAGACAGAAAGAAGGGGGGGGGAGAGAGAGAAACATTGATTTGTTGTTCCACTTATTTATGCATTCATTGGTTGATTCTTTTTTTTTTTAATCTTCACCCGAGGATATGTTTATTAATTTTTTGGGGGGTGGGGGGCGGAGAAACATCAATGTGAGAAACATCGATTGGTTATCTTTCCACCAAGGTTCGAACCTGCAACCTGAGCTACCCAGCCAGGGCTCTGCCTCCATATATATATATTTTTTTAACATATTTTATTGATTTTTTTTACAGAGAGGAAGGGAGAGGGATAGAGAGCCAGAAACATCGATGAGAGAGAAACATCAATCAGCTGCCTCCTGCACACCTCCTACTGGGAATGTGCCTGCAACCAAGGTACATGCCCTTGACTGGAATCGAACCTGGGACCCTTCAGTCTGCAGGCCGATGCTCCATCCACTGAGCCAAACCGGTCAGGCTGCCTCCTTTTTTTAAAAAAAAAAATCTTTTTTGTTAATCCTCATCTAAGGATTTTTTTTTCTTTTTTGTTAATCCTCAGATGAGGATATTTTTTCCAGTGATTTTTAGAGAGTGGAAGGGAGAGGAGAGGAGAAGGTGAGAGAGAGAGAGAGAGAGAGAGAGAGAGAGACAGACAGACAGACATTGATTGGTTGCCTCCCGCACGTGCCTGGCCGGGACCAGGAATCGAACCTGAAACCCAGTATGTGCCCTTTACTGGAATAGAACCTGTGACCCTTTGGTGTGCAGGCTAACACTCTAACCATTGAGCATACCAGTCAGGGTTCTGCCTCCTTCTTACGAGGACACCTGTGGTTGCATTTAGGGCCCATGCCGATAATCTCTCCAACTCAAGAGCCTTCACTTAATTACATCTGCTGATGTACCTTTTTCCAAGCAAAGTAACATTTCTAGGTTCCAGGAATTAGGACTCAATATTCTGCCTACCGTAGTGTTTCTCGCTGAGCGTGAAAGTAGCTAACGCCTAGCAGCTCAGTCTGCACAACAGCCCTGTGAGACAGGCGTTGCCCCTCCTCTGTGTCAGATGAGGAGATCAAGGCACAGGGAGGCGAGATGACTTGCCAGTGGTCAGTCAGCAGCAGCTCAGGGCGCTAGCCCAGCGTCGGGGCGTTGAAGGCCATGCCCCTGGCCTCTGTGCTTCCTGCCTCCGTAACACTGAGTTACAGAGTGTGTGGGATGACTGAGCAAATAGTTTGAAGACCGAAAGACGACGAAGAGGAGGGAACGGCAGGATTCGGGGGGCAGGGTGAGTGTCCCCTGAGTTGCTCCTGGCACCCCACAGACTCTCCCAGACTTAACTTTTCATCTTAAAGGGCTAGTCACTTCTGGACTGGTCTCAAACACCCCTGCCCCGCGCCGCCTCAGGCATTCTTCCTAGAGGAAAAGCAGAAGCTGGCATGCCCCCAGGCTCACCTCTCCCCTCGCCTACAGGACACGAGAGCTACGTGACCTTCTGCCAGCTGGAGAACGAGGCTGCCTTCACGTGCAGCGCCGACCGCACCATCAGGAAGTGGGATGTGCTGACCGGGCAGTGCCTGCAGGTGTTCCGAGGACACACGTCCATTGTGAACAGGTCAGCATGGCCGGGCCCGGGCTGACAGGCAGTGAGGACTCGGCCTCTCCTCTGACCTGGCTGGGCCCCAGGGGACAGAGGGTAGCCCTGAGGCCGCTGCCCTGGAGGAACGTGGCTTCTGCGGGGAAGCCGCCTGTGGGCACGCAGGTTGGTCACCGGGAGCGCAGAGCAATGGGAAGTTCAGGACAGAAGTGTCCCCAGGTGTGACAAGTGCCCACTGCCCAGGGCTGCAGGTGGGGGTTTGGGAGGCAGAGGTGGGGAACACATTGACTTGGCTGCATACTGCCCCCTGCTGGGCACAGGGAAAGGCATCTGGAGGCCACAACTCCTAGGGTGGAACAGATTCCAGAGGAAATGGCTTAATTGGTACCCGATGGTGGGCCAGGGACGTGGTGGAGCAGCCAATGGGGGTGGCTCTGAAGACGAAGCCAGGGTATTTTTAAACCTCTCCTTTCCATGTTGCACTTGAAACTGTTCTCCTCCCTCTACCCTCACCCCCCGCCTCGGTTAGAGTTTTCCCTTATTGGATTTGGGTCTGAGCTGAGCCATGAAATTCCTTTGCTGGTCAGATCAATTTAACATTATTTATGTAACTGCGGCCATCGCAGGCTCCTGAGGGACTGCCCGGATCAGCAGGAGTCTGGCCCCGCCCTCGGCCTTCCCGATGCCTTACTGACAGGAGGCCACCTGCCTGGGCGGTAAATAAGGAGAGACCCAGTGCAGGCAGTGGTTTGAGCGGACAGAGGCGGGCGGGGCTGGGCTGGCGGACTAGGATATTCCCAGCCAGGAGGGACGCTGCCAGCACGGGTCGGGTGGGACCTGACTTGTTAATGGTCAAGTGCCCAGCAATGGCCAGACTGACCATTAACTGACCAAGTACCAGCGGCCTGCAGTCGGAATGGTGCACCCACAGGGCAGGAGCTCAACAATACCCCTAAGTAGAAAGACAGTAAAGAACTGTGTTGGCACACCACACACACATGTACACATGTTCACACACACACACAGGATGGTTCAGAGTGGGGAAGGCAGGCCCCGTCCCCCGCCCACCTTCCAGCAGCCCAACTTTTGTCCCCTACCGTTAGCTGGAGCAGGCAAGGCCGGAGACCTGGGAGGCCAGGGCCAAGCAGACAAGTGGACAAGTGGTAGCAAAGGGGTAGAATTAGGGCTCGGGACTCACAGCTCCGCTGGCCTCTCCCAGCGCTCTTGCTTCTTCCTCCCTCCCTTCCTCCCCCCTCCCTCCTTTCCTCCCTCGCTCCCTCCCTTCCATCCTTTCTCGCTCTTTTATGTATTTTTTTAAACATATTTTTATTGATTTTGGAGAAGAAGGGCGAGAGAGAGACACTGGGGATCGAGCCCACAACCTGGGTATGTGTGTTCTGACCGGGAATCGAACTGTGACCTTCTAGTTCATAGATTGACGCTCAACCACTGAGCCATGCTGGCTGGGCTCTTTCTTTCTTTTGAGAGAGAGAGGTGTGGGGAGAGAGAAACATCAGTTTGTTCTGCACTCATTTATGCATTCATTGGTTGGTTCTTGTATGTGCCCGACGGGATCAGACCCACAACCTGGGTGTATTGGGATGACACTAACTGAGCCACCCAGCCAGGTTCCAGCACTCTCTCTTGAGAACAATTTGTGACTGAGGAAAAGTATGGGAAAGGGGAGCCTCCTTTTGTGAGGCGTGAGTGGTTGGCAGTGCTGACAGGTGGGAGAAGCCACCCCTCAGGTGACCAGCTTGCTCTCAGGTTGTACCTGGAAACTATCAGCTGCTTTTTATTGATTTCAGAGAGGAAGGGAGAGGGAGAGAGAGATAGAAACATCAATGATGAGAATCGTTGATCGGCTGCCTCCTGCACATCCCCTAGTGAGGGTTGAGCCCGCAACCTGGGCACGTGCCCTTGACCGGAATTGAACCTGGGACCCTTCAGTCCACAAGCCGACACTCTATTCACTGAGCCAAACCGGCCAGTGCACACACTACTTTTGAGCAGTAGATCTGGGAAGACATTTGCATTAATAACTGTGTTTGCAAATGTGTGACACCGCTGAGGTGAGGACGTGGAATTCACTTCCTCCCGTGTTTTCAGAGCTGGGCCAGGTGTGTGAGCTTCTGGGAGTGCCCACCAGGCCTGGCGTCTCTGCTCTCTCATGCCAGGCCACACCCGGCAGCCTGCAGGCCCCCAGAACATCACCCATGGTGCTATGTGACAGCAGTCCTCACTTTCCTTTAGAAATACACACGTCGTGGAAACCACATCTACCAGGGCAGGAGCTGTTTCAGTGAGTCTGTTTCCTTAGTTACCTGCAGGAGGTGAGAACCTTGCAGGATGTGGGGCCTGGGTGCGGTGCAGGCAGGTCTGTTCTCTCGCGTGGTCCATCTCTCCTCCCGCCGCGCCAGCCTCCAGGACAGAGGGAGCGCACGGTGTCTCTAACCTGACCCCTCTGTCCCCACACCGAGGACGCGGCCTTATTCCAGCCTCAGCCTTGGCCTCTGCCCTTTGTGGTCTGTGCTCCTGGGGGCTCAGCCTCCTCAACACAGGCCCTTTGAAGTCACAGCCAATGTTCTATACTAAAGACAAATGTGTATTTTTCTGGGAAGACGGCCTTAGCATTTATCGAAAGGAGAAAAAGATTCACGAGTTTTTACTGTTGAGTGGCCTTTCTTCCTGCATTGGGGGCGGGGGGAGGTGGCCAGACCCTCCTGCTCCTCTCACCCAGGATTCCCTGGGGCCCTTGGCTGGAGTGTTGTCAGCAGACGTCGGCCCAAATGACATTCGGCTGTGCGAGCTGACAGCAGATGCCATGCCCACTCCCACCCCCACCCCACCGAGACTTGTCTGATTCTGTCTCCCGTGGCCCTGACTACAGAAGTCACTCGTGGGCTGATCTGGCACTGGCGCTGTGAGAGTGACACAGAGGCCTTTCAGAAAACACGCATAACTCGCAGCTTCCCCAAGGCTCTACCGTCCCGATGCCCCGCCCAGCCGCTGAGTCTGACCTGTCCTTAGGGTGACCAGTGTGTCCCACTTTGCCCAGAACTTTCCTGGTTTTTAAACTGCAAGTCCCATGTTCCCAGCAGCCTTTCAGTTCGGGGCAAACCTGGAGGGTGGGCCTCCCCACGCCCGCTTCTGTAACTAACGGGAGCGGCTGCCGTGGTCCACGCGTTGGGAGGGATGGAAGCATCGGAGCCTTGGGTCCTGCTGCGGGGAAGGTCTGAGTGGACCACGGCTCAGCACGTGGTGGGGATTCTGGGCGGCGTCCTAGAGAAGGGGTCTTCAGCTGAACCCCGGGGGTGACTGGCCACTGGGTGGAGAGGGAGGGTCTCCCAGCCACAGTGCAGAGGCAGCCGGCCCCTGGCTCGGGCAGGTGTCCATGCAGGTGGTGGGATTATGATGGCAGTGACCAGGACGCCTTCAGTCTGGGCTTTGTTCTGTGGGTGGTGGCCTCTGCCTGGGCCCCTGCGACTTCAGGGGTGTTCTCCTGACCCCCTCACAGTCCCCCCTGAAGCAGGGGCCTGGGGTGCTCCAACCCAGGACTTTCTCTGGGAGCATTTCATGCTTCCCATTGCCTGGGCTCAGTGAACATGGAGGACACCTGCCAAAGGGACCCTGTGACAGCCTGCCGGGCAGCCCTGTGGGCCAACCCCTGGCCTTTCCCTCTGCCACCAGGATCCTGGTCACCAACGACCAGCTCTTCAGCAGCTCCTATGACCGGACAGCTCGCGCCTGGAGTGTGGACAAGGGGCAGGTGTCCCGGGAGTTCCGGGGCCACCGCAACTGCGTGCTGACTCTGGCCTACTCCGCCCCCTGGGACCTGCCCGGGGCTCCCTTCGAGGAGGAGGCTGTGGCCGGGGGGCTGCTGGTCACAGGCAGCACGGATGGCACGGCCAAGGTGTGGCAGGTGGCTAGTGGCTGCTGCCACCAGACGCTACGGGGCCACACGGGTGCCGTGCTGTGCCTTGTGCTGGACACGCCCAGCCACACGGCCTTCACGGGCAGCACGGACACCACCATCCGCGCCTGGGACATCCTGAGTGGGGAGCAGCTGCGGGTGTTCCGGGAGCACCAGGGCTCTGTCATCTGTCTGGAGGTGAGACCGCCGCCCCCTCTGTCTGTGCTGCCCTGCCCCAGTGTACAGTCGGCTGGGCCTTCGTGACAAAGTGCCACAGGTGGGGGTGGGGTGGGGGTGAAACAGCAGAGCTCGGTGTCTCACAGTTCTAGAGGCTGGAAGTCCAAGATCAAGGTGTCTGCAGGGCTGGTTTCTCCTGAGGCCTCTCCCTCCGGCCACACATGGCCTTCCCTCTGTGTCCACATTTCCTCTACCTGGAAGGACACCAGTCCTACTGGGTTAGGCAGGAATCACCCCATTGGCACCTGGCAGAAGTAGTCTCTCTGCCGGCGAATGTTGGGGGTCCTTGCTCGTACCAGTATGGTGCTGGCACGGTCCTTACCTTCCGTGAAGCCGCTGAGGAGCAGTCAGTGACTTGGCCAAGGGCGAGTAACAGTGAAGACCTGAGCCGGGTCTGCCTGCCTGCCCAGCCCCACGCTCCCCGGGAAGCGGGGAGGAGCAGGGAGGTCCTGGGTGCCGGAGCAGGCGGTCAGGTGGGACCCACAGACGGGCGTTTCTGGTTCGTGCACTTTCTCCACTGAGCCCAGCACATCCCCTCCCCTTCCACTCGAGAGGCTGGGAGGGCCTCTGAGCCGCAGTACCCACGTCCCTCCTCAGCTCGCGAACCAGCATGTGTACTCGGGCAGCGCCGACAGGACCGTCAAGTGCTGGCTGGCGGACACGGGGGAGTGTGTGCGCACGTTCCCAGCCCACAGACACAGCGTGAGCGCCCTCAAGTACCATGCGGGCACCTGTAAGTGACCCTCCCTGCACCACCCCACCTGCCCAGCCCACCTTGTTCTGCCTGCCCCGCCACTCCGCTCCCCCAAATCCTCCCTGCCCAGCACCTCTGTGCTTCTCTACTTGAGGACTAATGGGCAGCTGTCATTCAGGACGGGCAGCACCCAAGAGCTGTGGCCAGGCCACCTCCATCCACGTGTTCCTCCAGCGTTACTAACAAAGCAAGCCCAGGAAGGGGTGTGGGGACTCCCCTCACTTTACCCACAAGAACATGCAGCCACCTGGATGCTCAGAGGTCCTAGGGCAAGAGCACGTCTCAGGACACATTCTGATTCTCAGTGAGACAGCGGCACTGCCGCTCCAGCCAGCGTGAGGCCACGTGGGTTGGGCTTCACTTGGCATTTAGGTTTGATTACAGATAAGAGGAAACGCAGAGAGCAGTGGTTTAAATGAGATGGTGGTTTATTTTTCTCTCAGAAGTATTTTAGGGGCTCTCAGTTATCAGGCACCCAGATTCCTTGTCACTTTGCTTCACCACACATACTGTCTATCGTTAAGGGGCTGATGGTCCAAGATAGCGGCTGGAGCTCTCCTGTTTTGTGCAGGAAGAAGAGGGAAGGGCAAAAGGATGTGTCTCTAGCTGATAAGGCCCCTTTAAAACTCTTCCCTGGAAGGGCCACCCAAAGACTTTTCCCTGGATCTCAGACCACGGCCTGCAGGGGCGGCTGAAGAAGGAAACCTCTTCTCTGGGGACGTAGCTCCCAGGAGGAACCAGGATTGTTTTGTGAAGGAAGAAGGGCAAATGGCTTATTCCGTGGGCAGCAAGCTGTTTATCCCCCAGGCTCATAGTCACACAGCTGGGCTTTGCGGGCTCTGTCCAATTGGCTTGTGTGTTTACACCCCAGGCACCAGAGGCAGACACTGTTCCAGGGAAGCGAGCCCCAACCTCCTCACATCTGCGGGGCAGGGGGCTCCCAGGTTCCTGAGCATCTCTCCCAAAGTGATGCCCAGTGCTCTGTGCTGCCATCAGCCTCCCTTCCCCCCATGTGTGCGCGTGCCCCCCACACACACACAGGTGCGCGCGCGAACACACACACACACACAGCACTGAGCCTGCTTGTCATCTTCCTAGCACTGGAGTGAGGGAGCAGACTGGGGCGGAGGAAGAGTCAGTGGGAAACTCACACTGACTTCACAGCATACGTGACAGATGAAGACGGAATGTAAATCTGAAAATAGCGCCTGAGATGCCCCCGGGATTTAGGTGTCTGACACGGACAAATTATTTTTTTCTTCTTCCTATATCCAAACCTGTGTGATTGTGTCTCAGCTCCCAAGTCGGGACACTTAGAAAGACTCTAACTTAAAAAGACTGTCGCCTAGAGCACCTCCCCATGGCAGCAGCCGGGATGGAAGCTGCCACTGTATTGGAGCGCAGGGACCCTCCTTGTTGTTGCCAGTTGTGAAGGAACTTGGTCTTTCCAACAGGCTGTAGGATGATTAGACTTAATTCCTGACCCTGCTCCCACCCATGGGATACACAGCGACCAGGCTGGGTTGGTGGGGAAGGGACGGCAGGAGAGGAGCTGAAAAGCCCAGAAAGGAAACTGCCCATCCAGGGCCACCTTGACGGGTAGCTTTAGCAGAAAGGCTGGGACACAGGAAGTGGGTAAGAAAGGGAGCCCTGGGTTTGCTTGCTGTGACCTGCTCAGGCTGCAGGTGGGTGTAGCGGATGCTGTGGGTACCGTGTTCAGGGGGTGCTTCTTGCCCCAGCACCTAAGGTCCTCAGCCCGCATGTGTGTTCCTGTGAGGGGCGGGGCAGCAGAGAGCTGGGATTGACACCCACCAGAGAGGCCCTCAGCCAATGACTAATGAGAATTGCTGGATAGGTAGCCAGCATCCTTGCCCTCAGGTAGGACAACTCTGGCACGTGGTCTGCACCTTCTCCCAAGGGCTCATTAGTGCACCTGTATGGTGTCCATCAGTGTTTCTCTCCCACTTCCTGGAACGCCTGCCAGGTGAACTATTGGCACTAAACTCCTAGTGTTGGGGTGGGCTCCTGGGACACCCTGGGCTAGACCATACGTGAACCAGAGGGTCAGTGTTCTCAGCGAGGTTCCTGACCAGCAGAATCAGAATCACCTGGAATGGTTAGAAGTGCAGGTCCCCAGGCTCCACCCCAGGCCCCTAAATCAGAAACTCAGGGGCGCCCAGCAGTCTGTGCTTAAGCCCAGCAGGTGATTCTAATGACCCTGGGCTTTGAGAACTCTACTTAAAGTTCTAAGAAACCAGCTTATCCTTGCAAGAGCTTGGGGCAGGGCACGCTGCTGACCCCCAGGCCTGCGCCGGGAGGCGAAGTTCATTAGTGCGGGAGGAGCATCTCTGGCTGGTGCTCCCCCCGCCCCCCCCCCCCATGGGCACGGCAGGGAAGGGGAGGCTCTCGAGTTGCGCCTCAGAGCTGCGGGAACACGGGGCAGAGACCACCAGTTTCACCAATGGCTTCCACCAAACGCCTAAGAGGGAACCTGGGCCCAGGTGGTACTGGGAGGGATGGCAGCCCCTGGAGGGGCAGCGCAGGACGATGGGAGCCCAAGGAAGAAGGCCTCTCCCGGCCCCACGGTCCCCCTGACGCGGGGAGGTGGTCAGATAATGAAGGTGCTGCATCCTTCTGTTCAGGGGCTTCCGCTAGGCCCCACGGGAACCTATGACATCCTTGTGAGGCGGGCGGGCGGAGCCCCCAGAGGGTCCAGGTGATGGGGCCAGCCCTGCCCCCTGCCCCGCGCGTGCTGGAGGTGGAAGGGCTGTGGGCAGGTGCCCAGTGGCGCGTGTGTCCACAGTGTTCACGGGCAGCGGGGACGCCCGCGCGCGCGCCTTCGACGCCGAGTCCGGAGCGCTCCAGAGGGTGTTCCGCGGCCACGCCTTCATCATCAACTGCATCCAGGTAGGCGCCCGGCCCGCATCCCCGGGGGCGTGTCTACTACGCCCGCCTGCCTGGGCGGGGCGGGGCGGGAAGGAGCTGGCGCCCACAGGCGGGCCTCCCCAAGGCCGAGGTCCTCGGGCTGACAGGCCCATCCTCGGCTTCGGTAGCGGATGTGCAGGATGCCCGGGCCTGCAGTGGCTGCGGTCGAGCAGGGTCTGCGTGGTTGATCCGTAACTGCGGGACCGATGCGGGGACCTACTGGGGCGGGAGTGGCAGCCGGCTCCTCCCAGCGCCGCCCGCGTCCCGCCCGCAGGTGCACGGCCAGGTGCTGTACACCGCCTCCCACGACGGCGCGCTGCGCCTCTGGGACGTGCGCGGACTCCCCCGCGCGCCGCCGCCTCGCCCCGCCGCCCCGCAGCGCAGCCTCTCCCGCCTCTTCAGCAACAAGGTGGGCTGCGCCGCCGCGCCCTTGCAGCCGGCCTGAGCCCGCGGCACCCACCACCCACGGACCCACCCAGAGACCCACAGAGGGAGCGCGCCCGTGCCCCCCTGGTGTCCGGAGGGCACAAGGTGGCGGTTTTGCCTTTCCCTTGTGTTCGTGGACGTTTGAAGCTCTCCCTGTCCACTGCGAGCCGGCCCACAGGACTCTGTGCTCGCCTGCGGGGAGACCTACCCGCCGCCTTCAGCCCAGGCCCCCTGCACAGCGGCCTGCTCCGGACCCTCCATGGTCTCCAGTCCCCAGAAGCCTAGCCTTTCCTGCTGAGAGGAAACAGATGTTTCTTCAAAGAGCCCTGAGCCACAAATTATTTTTGCAAATTGTTTGTCCTGAGGACACTGGTCAAGAACCAAAATAAATGTCCTTCAAAGTGCGTTGGATTCTCTGACTGATGTGGCTCGGTTGGTTGGGCATCATCCATGCACCAAATGGTTGCTGGCTCAATTCCTGATCAGGGCACATGTCTGGGTTGAGGGCAGGATCCCTGGTAGGGGGTGTGTAAGAGGCAACATAGAATTTTTTAGAATATATCTTTATTGATTTCAAAGAGGGAGGGAGGGAGGGAGAGAAACATCAATGATGAGAGAGAATCACTGATTGGCTGCCTCCTGCACATCCCCTACTGGGAATCAAGCCCAACCAGAATCAAAACAGGGACCCTTCAGTCCGCAGGCCAATGCTCTATGCACTGAGCCAAACCAGCTTAGGGCAGTGTGAATGTTTCTCTTCCTTTCCCTTCCTCTCCCTAAAAGTCAACTTAAAAAAAAAATAGTGCTCTGGAATTGTTCTGTAAATTGAGTCTCAACTCCTGGGGCCTCATACACCTGCTCCTCCCAGTGGGTGAAATGTGGGGCGGTGGCTGTGGAAGAGTCAGGGAGCAAGGGACCAGCTCTTTAGTGGGGACCCACCAACCCTGCTTTGGAGCTCCAATTTCCGCATGAATCAGGGAGTGTCTCTTCTCAATCTGGGGCAGTAGCCCCCTGGCCATGCACAGGAGCCAGCTCTGTCCTCTGTGGTGAAGGTGGGACAGACATAGGAGCAGCTGTAGCAGTACTAGCCAAGAGGTGCTTCATGGGAAGTGGGGCTCAGACTCTGGAGAGGCTGGGAGGGGAGCCGCCCCCAGCAGCCCCTCTCATCAGCAGAAGCTGGTACAGCTTTCTACATCCACATTGCCCTGTGTGCCAGGCCCTGGCTGGCCCCTGGTGCAGGAAGACAAGAAGGTGCAGGAAGAGAAACAACATTTGACACTGTCCTGCACCAGAGATTGAGAGGTGTAGCCGATCTACCTAATACATAGTCACAAACCCAAACAGGCAGCCAAAATGGGGAGACAAAAAACAACAACAAAAAACCCTCCCAAATGAAAGAACAAGATAATTCTCCAGAAGAAGAGATAAATGAAATGGAGATAAGAGCTCTCTGCCACTTGGCTTGCCGTTGCGTCGGTGAGTGTGGTCAGGGAGCTGAGATAGCTTGAATAAAGACTCTTATGCTTTTGCATTGGACACGGCTGGCTCCCTGGTGTGGTTTCTTGGGGATCCTGAAATCTGGGCATAACATTTGGGGGCTCGTCCGGGATCCCCAAGACCCTCGAGGGACCCCCGATCCGGAGAGTCTGACTGACCGCAGGATGCCCACTTTCACCATTCCTGTTCAACATAGTACTGGAAGTGCTATCCATAATAATCAGACAAGAAGAAGAAAGAAAAGGCATCCAAATTGGAAAAGAAGAAGTAAAATTGTCATTCACAGATGACATATTGTACTTAGAAAACCCTAAAGGCTCCATCAAAAACTACTATACTTAATAAATGCATTTGTCAATGTAGCAGGATAGAAAATACCCAGAAATCTATGGCTTTTTTATACATCAATAATAAATTCACAAAAAGAGAAAACAAAAACAAACATTCAACCCCCCCCCAAAAAAACAATCCTATTTACCATTGCAATAAAAAAATTAAGATACCTAGGAATAAATTTAACCAAGGAGGTAAAGGACCTGTACTCAGAAAATTACAGGACACTGAAAAAAGAGATAGAGAAAGACATAAACAAATGGAAGACTATACCATGTTCATGAATTGGTAGAATCAACATCATTAAAATGTCCATACTACCCAAAGCAATCTATAGATTCAATGAAATCCCCATTAACATACCAATGGCATACTTGAAAGACCTAGAACAAACTCTCCAAAAATTCATCTGGAATAAAAAAAGACCCCAAATAGCTGCAGCAATCCTGAGAAAGAAGAAAAAAGTTGGAGGGATCACAATACCAGATATCAAGCTATATTACAAAGCCACTGTTCTCAAAATTTCCTGGTGCTGGCACAAGAACAGACATTAGACCAATGGAACAGAACAGAGAACCTAGAGATTGACCCAAGCCAGTATGCTCAATTAATATTTGACAAAGGAGGCAAGACCATGCAATGGAGTCAAGACAGCTTCAATAAATGGTGCTGGGAAATTTGGTTAGATACATGCAAAAAAATGAAACTAGATCACCAACTTACACCATACACAAAAATACTCTCAAAATGGATAAAGGACTTAAACATAAGATGGAAACCATAAAAATCCTAGAAGAATCCATAGGCAGCAAAATAGTAGACAAGTGTTGTAGCAATTTCTTTACCGATACAGCTCCTAAGGCAATGAAAACTAAGGAGAAAATAAACAAACAGAACTACATCAAAATAAAAAGCTGCTGCACAGCAAAAGAAACCATCAACAAAACAACAAGAAAGCCCACTGCATGGGAGAACATATTTGCCAATGTTATCTCTGATAAGGATTTAATCTTCAAAATTTATAGGGAACTCATACAACTTAACAAAAGGAAGATAAACAATCCAATAAAAAATGGGCAAACAACCTAAATAGACACTTTTCAAAAGAAGACATACAGAATGCCAACAGACATATGAAAACATGCTCAAAGTCACTAATCACCTGAGAGATGCAAATCAAAACAACAATGAGGTACCATCTCACACCTGTCAGAATGGCTATCATCAACAAATCAACAAATGACAAGTGCTGGCGAGGATGTGGAAAAAAAGGAACCCTCGTGCACTGCTGGTGGAAATGCAGAGTGGCACAGCCACTGTGGAAAACAGTATGTCATTTCCTCAAAAAATTAAAAATGGAACTCCCATTTGACCCAGTAATCCCATTGCTAGGAATATATCCCAAGAAAACAGAAACACCAGTCAGAAAGGATATATGCATCCCTACGTTCATAGCAGCACAATTTACAATAGCTAAGATTTGGAAACAGCCTAAGTGCCTATTAGCAGATGAGTGGATTAGAAAACTGTGGTACATCTACACAATGGAATACTATGCTGCTGTAAAAAGAAGGAATTCTTATCATTTGCAACAGCATGCATACAACTGGAGAGCATTATGCTAAGAGAAATAAGCTAGTTAGAGAAAGACAAATATCACATGATCTCACTCATTTGTGGAGTATAATGAACAATATAAACTGATTAACAAAAATAGAGCCAGAGTCATAGAAGTATCGAACAGACTGTCCAACCTATGAGGGAAGGCTGGGGGTGAGGGGATAAGAGATCAACCAAAGGACTTGAATACATGCATATCAGCATAACCAATGGACACAGATGGCATGTGCTGGGGTTTGGGGGCGATCAGGGAGAGGTCAATGGGGGGGAAAGGAGACTTATGTAATACTTTCAACAATAAAGAATTTAAATTAAATATCTATCTATATCTATCTATCTATCTATCTATATTTATTTAAAAAAATAAAAAAATAAGTTTGTCAAAAAAAAAAGAAAGAAATGGAGATAAGAAATTTATCTGATACAGAGTTTAGAATAATGATAGTAAAGATGCTCAACAGCATGAGAAAAGTTATAGTAACTATGAAAAAAGAACAGTTGGAAATAAAGAATGACACAGCACTAATAAAGAACACATTGGAAAGAAAACAGCAGATTAGGGGAAACTGAGGATCAAATCAGTGAATTAGAACAGCGGTCACCAACAGGTGGCCCGTGGACCACTGATGGTCTGTGAGGTCCAAAAGGTAGGCGACCGCTAAATTAGAAGAAAGGGTAGAAAAAATCACTCAATCGGAGAACCAAAAGAAAAGACAATTAAAAAAACAGAAGGACAGCTTAAGGAAGCTGTGGGACAACATGAAACATTACATTTGCATATATGTGCCAGAAGGGGAAGAAAGGAAGCAAAGGATAGAGAACAAGTGTGAAGAAATTACGGCAGAGCCCTGGCCGGGTTGGCTCAGTGGATTGAGCGTCGGCCTGCTGACGGAAGGATCCTGGGTTCGATTCTGGTCAAGGGTACATGCCCGGGTTGCAGGCTCAATCCCCGGTAGGGGGCGTGCAGGAGGCAGCCAATCAATGATTCTCTCTCATCATTGATGTTTCTCTCTCCCTTTCCCTTCCTCTCTGAAATCAATAAAAATATATTTAAGAAAAAAAGAGGAAAAAGAAATCATGTCAGAAAACTTCCCTAACCTGGTGAAGGAAAAAGTCACACAAGTTCAGGAGACAAATAGAATCCCAAGTAAAAAGAACTCAAACAGGCCCATGCCCAGACATATCATAATTAAAATGCATAAAATTAAAGACAAAGAGAGAATCTTAAAGGCAGCAAGAGAAAAGCAATTTGTTACCTACGAAGGAGCTCCCGTAAGGGCTGACACCTGATTACTCATCAGAAACTCTACAGGCCAGAAGGGAATGGCATAAGTACTCAAGGTGATGGAAAGCAAGGATCTGAAACCAAGATTACTATATCCAATAAGGCTATCATTCAAAAGAGATGGTGAAATAAAGAGCTTCCCAGACCAAATAAAAAAAAGGGCTAAATGAGTTCATCACCACAAAGCAAGCGTTACAAGAAATAATAAAGGGACTGCTGTAATGAGAAGAAGAAATAGAGAAACCTAGGCATACAGAGTTAAAGTGACAATAAGTACCTGTCAATAATAACCTTAAGTATAAATGGATTAAATGCTACAATCAAAAGACATAGAGTAGCTGAATGGATACAAAAACACGACCCAAATATATGTTATCTACAATAGACCCACCTCAGAACAAAAGACAAACAGAATGAGAGTGAAGGGCTGAAAAAATTTTTTCCATGCAAATGGAAACAGAAAAAAAAAAAAAAGCTGGGGTAGCAATACTCATATTTGACAAAATAGATTTCAAAATGAAGGCCATCACAAGAGACAACAAAGTTCACTACATAATCCTAAAGGGATCAATCCTGCAAGAGATTATACCCTGGTAAACATATATGCACCCAATTTGGAGTACCTAAATATATAAAAATTTTGAGAACTTTAAAGGAGGGATCAACAACAATACAATCATGATAGGGGACTTTTATACCCTCCTGACTTCACTGGATAGATCTTCCAGACAAAAAATCAACAAGGAAACAGTAACTCTAAATGACACACTGGATGAGATGGATTTAATTGACATTTATAGGACATTTCACCCCAAAGCTACAGAATATACATTCTCCTCCATTGCACATGGGTCATTCACAAAGATAGACCACATGTTAGGACACAAAATAAGTCTCTACAAGTTCAAGAAGATTGAAATCATATTAAACATCTTCTCAGATCACAGTAGAATGAAATTAGAAATCAACTACAGTAAAAAACACCCCAAAACATTCAAACACATGGAGACTAAACAGTGTGTCATTAAACAATTAATGAGTTGCCAACGAGATCAAGAAAGAAATCAAAAACTTCCTGGAAACAAATGAAAATGAACACACAACAACCCCAAATCTGAGGCACAGCAAAAGCAGTCCCGAGAGGGAAGTTCATAGCACTACAGGCCAACCTTAAAAACAAGAAAAACCAACAATAAACTATTAACCCTACAACTTAAAAAATTAGAAAGAAAACAACAAGGAAAGCCCAGAGTAAGTAGAAGGAAGGAAATAATAAAGATTAGAGTAGAAATAAATGACACAGAGACTAAAAAAAAAATACAAAAAAATCAATGAAACCAAGAACTGGTTTTTTTTGAAAGGATAGGCAAGACTGATGAACTGTTAGCCAGACTCATCAAGAAACAAAGAGAGAGGACCCAAGTCAACAAAATCAGAAACTGAAGTGGAGAAGTAACCACTGACACCACAAAAATACAAAGGATTTTAAGAAAATACTATGAACAACTATATGCCAACAAGCTGGACAATGAGGATGAAATGGACAAATTCCTAGAAAAATACAATCTCCCAAAATGGAATCAGGAAGAATCAGAAAACCTGAGTAGGCTAATAACAACGGAGAAAATAGAAGCAGTAATAAAAAAAAACTCCCAGCAAACAAAATCCCAGGTCTAGTCGGCTTCACAGGGGAGTTTTACCATTCAAAGAAGAACTAACACCTATATGCCTCAAACTATTCAAAAAAAAAATTCAAGAGGAAGGAACACTTCCAAGCTCTTTTTATGAGGCCAGCATTATCCTAATTCCAAAACCAGATAAAGACAATACAAAGAAAGAGAATTACAGGCCAATATCCCTGATAACCATAGATGCTAAAATCCTCAACAAAATATTAGCAAATTGGATCCAGCAATATATTAAAAAGATCATACACCATGACCAAGGGGAATTTATTCCAGGGATGCAAGTCTGGTACAATATTTGCAAATTACATCACATAAACAAACTGAAAGACAAAAATCACATGATTATATCAATAGACAGAAAAGACATTCGACAAAATCCAATGCCCATTTGTGATAAAAACTCACAGTAAAATGGGAATAGAGGGAGCATATCACAACATGATAAAGGCCATATGTTACAAACCTACAGGGAACATCCTACTCAATGGGCAAACGCTAAAACCATTTCCCCCAAGAACAGGAATAAGCCCTAGCTGGTTTGGCTCAGCAGATAGAGCATCGGCCTGCGGACTGAAGGGTCCCAGGTTCGATTCCAGTCAAGGGCACATGCCTGGGTTGCAGGCTCGATGCCCAGTAGGGGGCGTGCAGGAGGCAGCCAATCAATGTTTCTCATCATTGATGTTTCTATCTCTCCCTCTCCCTCTCTGAAATCAATTAAGAAAAAATAAAAAGAACAGGAATAAGACAGGCATGTCCACTTTCCACTTTTCTTCAACATAGCACTGGAAGTCCCAGCCACAGGAATCAGACAAGAAGAAGAAATAAAAGACTTCCAAATTGGAAAGGAGGAAGTAAAACTCTCATTATTCGCAGATGACAGGATATTGTACATAGAAAACCCTAAAGACTCCACCAAAAATCTAGATTTAATAAATGGATTTGGCAATGTAGCAGGATATAAAGTCAACACTCAAAAATTGATGGCTTTTTTATATACCAACAATGAATTCTCAGAAAGAGAAACTAAAACAATTCCACTTACCACTGCAACAAAAAATTAAGACACCTAGGAATAAACTTAACTAAGGAGTTAAAAGACTTGTACTCAGAAAACTACAGGATGTTGAAAAAAGAGATAGAGGAAAATATAAACAAGTGGAAGAATATCCTATGTTCATGGATTGGTAGAATGAAGATCATTAAAATGTCCATACTATCCAATGCAATCTACAGATTCAATGCAATCCCTATTAAAATACCAATAGCATAGCTCACAGATCTAGAACAAACTCTCCAAAAATTTATATAGAACCAAAGAAGAAACTGATTGTCAAACTGCAGCGGGAAGACCAGGGAGGGTTGGGGGGCAGGAGGGAGGGGGGTAAGAGATCAACCGAAGGACTTGTATACATGCATATAAGCATAACCAATGGACATAAGACACGGGGGTAGGGGAGGCCAGGGGATTGTCAAGGGTGGGGGGAAAAAAAGGACACATATGTAATACCCTTTGTAATACTTTAAGCAATAAAGAAAAATAAATAAAAACAAACAAACAAACAAACAAAACAAAACAAAAAAAGAACCAAAAAAGATCCCCAATAGCTGCAGCAATCTTGAGAAAGAAGAACAAAGTTGGAGGAATCACAATACCAGATATCAAGTTATACTACAAAGCCACTGTAATCAAAACAGCCTGGTACTGGCACAAGAACAGGCATATAGATCAATGGAACAGAACAGAGACCCCAGAAATTGACCCAAGCCATTATGCTCAATTAACATTTGAAAAAGGAAGCGAGAACATACAATGGAGTCAAGACAGTCTCTCCAATAAATGGTGCTGGGAAAATTGGACAAATACATGCAAAAAAAATGAAACTAGACCACCAACTTAGACCATACACAAGGATTAACTCAAAATGGATAAAAGACTTAAATGTAAGTTGGGAAACCATAAATATCCTAGAAGAAACCATAGGCAGCAAAATCTCAGACATTTCTCATAGCAATGTGTTTACAGATATATCTCTTAGGGCAAAGGAAACTAAGGAAAAAATAAACAATATGGGACTACATAAAAGTAAACAGCTTCTGCACAGCAAAAGAAACCATCAACAAAACAAAAAGGGAGCCCACTGTATGGGAGAACATATTTGGCAATGATACATAAGATAAAGGGTGAATATCCAAAATACATATATGGAACTCATACACCTTAACAAAAGGAAGACAAATAATCCAATTTAAAAATGGGCAAAGGACCTAAATAGACACGTCTCCAAAGAGGACATACAGATGGCCAAGACATGAAAAAAATGCTCAAAGTCACTGATCATCAGAGAGATGCAAATTAAAACAACAATGAGGTATCACCTCACACCTGTCAGAATGCCTACCATCAACGAATCAACAAATGACAAGTGCTGGTGAGAATGTGGAGAAGAGGGAACCCTAGTTACTGGTGGTGGGAATGCAGACTGGTACAGCCATTATGGGAAACAGTATGGAGTTTCCTCAAAAAATTAAATATGGAACTGCCATTTGACCCAGTAACCCCACTTCTAGGAATATATCCTAAAAATTCCAAAACACCAGCCAGAAAGGATGTATGCACCCCTATGTTCACAGCAGCACAATTTACAATAGCTAAGATCTGGACACTGCCTAAATGCCCATCAGGTGAGTGGATAAAAAAGCTGTAATACATTTACATGATGGAATACTATGCAGCAGTAAAAAAGAATCTCTTACCCTTTGAGACAGCATGGAGGGACCTGGAGAATATCATGCTAAGTGAAATAAGTCAGTCAGAGAAAGACAAGTATCACATGATCTCTCATATGTGGAATCTAATTAAACAAAATAAACTGATGAATGGAGTGGATCCAGAGACATGGAAGCATGGAACGAGTGAGGAGTATCAGAGGGAAGGCAGGGGAAGGTGAGTGGGTGGGAGGTGATCAACCAAAGAACAACAACAACAAAAGGAAGCTGCAGTAGACATGTCTGTTCTTGAGAGCTCAGCATCTCTCCAAGGACAGGCCTCCCTGTGCAGAGGCAACCCTTGATACAGAGAAGTGGACACTCCACTGTCTTAGTGCAAAGGTGTTCCATTAGCAAGATGCACTGCTGGACGGGTGTCACCTGCTCCCCTGGTGCTCAGGTCCAGGCCTGATGAACAGGACAGTATTGGCACCATGTGTGGTAGGAAGGGGTGCACACCCTCAAATGCTAGGAGCCCAGGAAGACAGGCTTGCTGGTGAGAACCTGCAGAAGCCACATCACTCAGTAGGCATCCTTTGGGTGGGACTCACAGCACACGGTCCAGGTGTGGGGCTCCCTGGGTGCCACGGAGCACTCACGTCCTAGCCAGGGCCCACCCACCCCAAGAGGTTTCCCAGGACGCTGAGGTTCATGTCAGGGAGGGCAGGTGGAGCACCACCTTGAGTACTTGTGCCCACGTTCCCCCCCTCCTCAGACTGCTTTGCAGAGGCAGCTGGAGTACCAGAGCTGGGATGCTACCAACTGACACTGCATTCCTGGATCACCAGCTCTTACGTCATCAGATCCCCCGTCGTATAAGAATAAGCACACACGCTACGCATACCAGGGGACAGCCCCTGGGCGCAGACCCTACGGGGGTTCTGCACTTGCTTCTCCAGCCGGCCTCTCCTGGAGCGAGAGGAGGAAACAGAAAGCACCATCTGGCATTCATACAGCAGAGCATTGAGGAAATGTGTCCTTCAGCATCACAGAGGCCTTGGCTGGATGTTGAGCTTTAATAAAGACCAGACAACCAAAAGCTATTTCTTTGCTTTTGATATCTCCTTGCCTTTGATAAGGCAACAAAGACAGGAAGTAAAGGACACAGGGGCAGGGAAACTGAGATAGGACATGGCAGTGTCACCAGAGCCAAGAGCAGACAGGTTTCACAAGAAAAGTGATGGCATCAGATCTGACAGAGGGCAGCAGGTCCCAGCCACAGCCCCCCCTCCCGCCCCGGTATGCTGCCACTCAAATGTAGGTGCCTTTCAGGGTGCTCTGCAGTGGGACTCAGCAACCCTTCCAACCTCATTCTCTTCTCCCAACATGCACACGCTGGTGGCTCTAGAACAGCCCTGCGACCCCATAAACATGGCACACTTGGCCTCCCCGCTTTATTTTGTTAATCCTCACCCAAGGAACCTTTAGAGAGAGTGGGAGGGAGGGAGAGACCACACTCACCCTGACCTCCAACCCAGGTACATGCCCTTGACTGGAAATCAAACCCACAACCCTTAATCCGTGGGCCGATGCTCTAACCACTGAGCCAGTTAGAGCCATACCCCGGATCTTACCATTTGTCCCAGGTCTGAAATGTTCTTTTCTCCTCTATCCAAGGAGAGCCCCTCCCAGGACCATCTCCTCTTCCAGTCTGTTCCCTGCTGTTCACTTTAACAGCCTTTTCGTCACAAATGTCCTTTGCTTCTTCCCTTGCCCACCAGAGCAGGAGTGGCACGTGGTCGCTGCCTGCCCCGCTTCACATAACCAGCTAGAGGCAGGCAGCCCCCCAGGGGAACAGTGTAACCTGGGGCTGCCCCTAACTCAAGAACTGGCTTCTCTAGGTCTCTTCATGAGAAAATGGAGCTAAGTCAGAGACCTGCTGGTGTGGCTCTGCTTCCCTAGCCTTTTCCGTGATCATTAAGACAGCATTTGGGAAGCTACAGGCCATGCCTGACCCAAGCCCAGGACAGTAACTTATTAGCCAAAAGCTGCAATTCAGGTCCAAAATCTGACAGTCTGACATGGTCTCGATCGAGGCTGAGAACCCATCACCTGGGCCGTCAGCACAATCCCTCTTCCCCCACTCAGTCTGCCTCCCGACCATCAGCCCCTGCCCTGCCTTTTACATGCATTTTTTATAACAGGCATTGGTGTTTTGATTTCCACATGAACTTGGTGGAAGCAAAAGTTTCTAATCAAAATGATGCTCTAGGCCACCCAGGCATTTTCAACACTTGAACAGTTTAGAAGTTTGAGTAACTTACTGCAAAGTTAGGCTGACAAGTTTTGAATATATTTTCCTTTATTTCCCTCTGTATCATCCATTTTAGAATGACAAGAAAATATTTCCACCCATTCCAACTGGACTGCCGCCCAAGCTTTATGAAAATGACTAGTGAAAAAGTGACAGCACTTCAGCCAGTCCCGGCAAGACACGGCCGTGCCCGTCGCCCTCAGCCAGGGAGTTTCCAGTGACGTGGGAACACATCTGGCCATTGATTCTGGCAGTGCCCGCTGCCACCAGCTGTCCTGGTGCTAGAAGTTTTCATTTAATATCCATCTACAGAGGACCGCATGGCACAGTGAGAATTGTTATTTGAGCCAATAAGAGGCCATGTACCTTTCGAAAGAGTCTTCTGTAATATATATATGTATATATCCCCCTAAATCCCACAAAACCTGCAGAAAACATATCTTATTCTCTGTAGATAACTCAGCCAGCAGTGAGTTTAATGTAGCAGTACAGAATCTGAAAATGCTAGTTAAAAATAAGTTGCTTTTGTTAGAATTTAAGACTTTCCTATTTAATAAATTTTATTTTTGTAAAGAATTTGAACACATAAATTCTGAATTTCAAGAGCATATTTTACTAAACTAAGAGCATAAAACACTGACGTTGCAGGCTGAAGCGTCTGGCATAATTTGGATTGGCTGCTAAAGCCGATGCCCCATCTCTATGCCCCCAAAGCACTTGGAATGGTTGGAGATTTAAAGAACCTTCAGGGACAGGGCAGAGAGTGAAGCAGGCAGGCAGAGCTGCATCATGGGAAGAACGAAAAGATGAGCAGTGGGCTCAGGGCAGGAGAGCCAGGCAAGGTGAGGAGACAGAGCACTCCCTCCCATGATCTCACCTGAGATTTTCCCCAGGCCGCCCTAATCTCCAGTCCTTCCATTTCCGGGAGGAAAGAAACCCAGCAGGGAGCTCTTGCCCCAAATCACCCTGAGGGACCACACCCTGGCCCGTACCCCAAGTCTCCACTAACTTTATATGTCCCTGCCCCCTGCCTGCCCCTCCTATACTCAAGTAGGAAGCACTCTGGAGCAAAATTAGATGAAAAGAAGAAAAAAAGGGAAAACCTGCATTACACTTTGCATAATGATGGAATTTATAAGCAGAAACTCAGTGCTTCTTTCTGTTCGTTAGTTTTTCTTTGTTGCTGACTTTATATTTTCTACATAGGATAAGTACTCTGCAATAATAATTTCTTCGTCTTCCAGAGTTGAGTCAAGATAATCCTCTTCGTGTTCTGGAAGATCTTCCAGTATTTCATTGACAGCCTCTGTCTCCATATCTTCATCTGTAGAGACCCCAGAGGTACCTGCAACACAGTCACGCAGTGACAAGTGAGTCACGGGAGAACAGAAAGCGGAGAAAAACCCACGGAGAGACCGCACTGATCCACGTCAGCCTCGGCCACAACTTCCCTGGCCACACCACGCAGCCGGGTTGGATGTCCACGCCCTGCTCAGTCCCCAGGGAGGTCTACCGATGTCACATCCCCACCCTCACTTCCTCCGTGTGCAGAGGCCCAGACCGACCTGCAGAATCGGAGAGGGACGTGGTTGGCGTTGATGGAGACTCGTCCACCGGGAGCTGCAGGTCAGGAGGGAGACTGCCTCCGTTGTGAGCGAGGGTCTGAGCTGCCAGCTGCACGTTTCCCTTGAACACTCTCAGGGCAGCTTCGGCTGCTCCCGTGTCAAAGCCCATGTACACCAGCTGGGGGAGAACACAGAGGGTGGTGGCCACTGCTGAGGCTGGGCTGCCCGGAGCAGGCACAGGTCCAACACTCCTGTCCCCCGTGCAGCCAGGACAGCCTTATTGTCAGGGGAATAGGTTTTTAAAACCCTCGGCATGCGTGTCCTCGGCACGGGCCTTCTGCACACGCCGCTCACCAGCACCATGACTCGGCCTGGGAGGAAGACGGCCTCACACCTGTTGGTGCCTGGTCATCAGAAAGGCGACAAGCTCATGGGCTGAGGAAAGTGCTACCCAAACCTCGTTACTAAGGCCACTGGTTAAGCGGCCACAGCTCGGTGTCCTCATGCGAAGGGGGACAAACGTGGACCGAGGAGCTCCACAGACCTTTCTTACTCCTCCTGTTCCCCTTCCACCCACCACAACTCCCGGTGCTTGGCTGGACCCTGGGATGGGCCTGCGTCACACTAGGAGTCCGGGGAGCCAGGCCTCAGCCCTGTCCCACTGCCAACCACGTCACCCCACCAATCCCACCTGAGGCCGGGCAGGCGGAGCGGGGTATAAATGACTCTCGCTTACTTGGTCAATATTTTCCTGGGAAGGGCTTTCTTGATTGTTGTTGATGTTAGGATCGGAATCATTGAACCACCACATGTGAGGATTACTGAGAAGAATCTAAAACACACAAAAACAGCCTTTACTCAGCACAAACACCTGCGCACTTGTGCAGAGACTGAGCAGCTATTACGTGCCAGGCGGATGCAGCCATAGGGCTCACACACCTGGGGACATTGTGGTGAACTATGCAAAGGTGCTGTGGAAGCAGAGAATAGGGACCCCAAATGGGGCTGGGTGGGCAGGCAGGTGTTCAAAGGCTTCCTGCCAAAGGTAGGGACGAGATGAGGCCCATCATGCTGTCTCTATCATGGGGTTCGAGAACAAGACAGTACTGACCCTCAGATCCAAACCAGGAATGAGGGGCCCACAGGAGTGGGGCTCCATGCAGTGGGAAGGCCACTGGAGAGGAGCTCAAATGGAGAAGTGGAGGAAGCGGTGCCTGGGCCGAGAACAGGGGTTGCTCAGGGCAGCCAAGGGGCCCCTCGGGGACGGGTGTTACCTTCAGGGCCGCATCCAGGTTCCCACTGGCCTGATGGAGGGCCTGCTTGGCTGCGTGAGTGGAGTAGCCCATTCCTTTCAAAGAGTTGATGTTCTCCAGGCGGCGTCTTCTCTTCTCTTTTTCCTCTCTTCTTATTTGGGCCAATTCCTTCAGGAAAACAGCAAAATTCACTAAGTGGGGACTGAGGTGCTGTAGAAAGCCTGTTCAATCTATGCTCTGCGTCACACTACGTCACACTAGGAGTGTGGGGCCGACGGCAGGTGACCCCCTGCCAGTCTTGGCTAGTCAACAGCATGAGGGCTGCAGGGCAGACACCCTGGAGGGGCTCCCGGTGCAGGCCAGTGGGAGCAGGAGACTTCAGTCGGAGGGAAAGAGAGCACCTCACAGCTACCACAAGCCAGCACCAGAACTGCCACACAGAACCAGCGAGCTCACTGCTGGGTCCCAGAGAGGTGGACGGACCCCTTCCAGGGAGGGGGCTGGCAGAACATTCTGCATGGGTGGGAGGGCTGCTCAGCCTCTGATGAATCACTGGGCTCTTGGTAAAATGTGGATTCAAATGGGGGAGGGGTCCTGGGTGATGCCATAGCTGCTGATTCCCCCACCTCACTCTGGGTTTATAAGGTGTAAGAAACGATGAGAATTACTTTTCAAATTATCTCATTTAAAAACACTGGCTTTCAATGCTAATGAAATCTTACTGATAATCAAGTAATGGTACAGTAATAAATACGGTATCAGCGATGTTTGCTTTCCATAAGGACTGAAGTAGCCTGCGACCAATGCAAGCACACAGAACCGGGCTCTTCGGAGTCTCTGCCTTAACCTGAGATTTCTGTGGTTGGGTTGACAGCTCCTGGACCTGAGGTAATCTACACCAGCTCCGTGTTAGAGAAGAAAGTGGTTCCACCTCTCACTATCCCATCATTCACTCTCTGGACCTCAGCTTCTTTACTGTAAAACTAGCATATTAGTCATGTAACGTTCCTTCCAACTGCAAAATCCTAGTTCTTTTACTGTACTTATTTCTACTTGTTTTAAATGATAATTTTGTGCCTTTGCTTCCATAACATAATACTGATTGTTCCTATGATTTGACTCATGTTTCTAGGCAAGAATACCATCTCAAACCACAACCATGGCCCTATGGGAAAATGTGACCCCCTTTGCAAGGGTTTCCAGCACTGTACTATGATACGAATGGGAAAGCGAGAGAAGACTGCTTGGATCACTGTACTTAGGAGCTACCTGCCACCAGAGCAGGTGATAAGAAACTGCACTGTCTGACAATGAACGCAGTTAAAATGACCAGCTCCTCCTGACTTCCCAGCCTGAAGTGGCGGAGTTCCTTGTTAATACCTACTATGGAATTATCTTTTCCTGTTCTTTCATATCCGAGAGCTAAGGCACTTCAGAAATGAGCTGGCTATGCTTCAGGTTTCACACCTACTAACAGGCACAGGCGGCAAACCAGGGTCCTGAGACCACGTTAAGGTACCTCTCTGCGGTTGGTAATGTGGATGGCTGCGTGGTCCACGTTCCCGTCACAGGCCCTGAGGCCAAGCCGGGCTTCCTGGGCAGTAAAACCCAACTGCAACAAATTGTGAACTTTTGATGGATCAATATATAGCTCTTTAAAGAGCTGACGAGCCTATAGACAGGAAAATAGAAGAGTCATATAACCAATGCAACATTAATACAAACACAGAACTAAGCCTGGAGGAAATTAAACTATTCCCGATGGGAATTAGGGAGTGTCAGGCTCTAAAAACTCTCCACGAAAATGCAGACAGACAACACTCTGCTCACATGACTTATCCACAACATAACATGAGAAAATAGGCTGAATAGTGTAGAAGGAGCTGATATCCTTCATCCTCTCCTTTTTGCAATAAATCCCCTGAATCTGAGCTGTGCATCGCTATTTCTCACCCTCCCTTAAGCTGGGGGTAGCCATCTGGTTAGTCCAGATCAGGGGTCCTCAAACTTTTTAAACAGGGGGCCAGTTCACTGTCCCTCAGACTGTTGGAAGGCCGGACTATAGTTTTAAAAAAAACTATGAACAAATTCCTATGCACACTGCACATATCTTATTTTGAAGAAAAATACAAAACGGGAACAAATACAATATTTGTATTTGCATGTGGCCCGCCGGCCGTAGTTTGAGGACCCCTGGTCCAGATGACTGCATGCAGCAATACTGAGGGGCATAACTTCTGGTCCTCTCTCTAAAGACTCACTTGCCCCCTCTGCTGGCTGGAAGAGGCACTGACAGGACCAACTTTCAATGCCATAGCAGGGCCTCCGCTGCCCTGGCCTACTTGCCTCTAGGAGGCTGGATGACACAAAGAAACTTCTAAGCCAATTAAAGTCACCATCTTTTTACGGTTTCCTTATTGTGTGGCACCTGGTCTGACCACTAACAAATAAAAATATATTTATGGTATATGTGAGAGAGAGGGGATGGGAAATAGATATATGGTCATCACAAGTCACAAACTATCCTATATAATAAAAGGCTAATATGCAAATTGTCCCCTCGACCGGGAGTTCGATGAGGAGTTCGACCAGGGGGTGAGGCCGGCAGGCCAACTGCCTGCAGTCCCTGGTCCAGCCAGATCGGCCCCGATTGGGGTGGGCCAGCTGGACCCCACCCATGCACAAATTCATGCACCAGGCCTCCAGTTGAGTTTATAAAATACCTAACTTCGCTCTAAACAGTTTGGCTCAGTGGGTAGAGCGTCGGCCTGCAGACTGAAGGATCCCAGGTTTGATTCTGGCCAAGGGCACATGCCTGGGTTGTGGGTTCGATCCCCAGTAGGGGGCATGCAGGAGGCAGCTGATCAATGATTCTTTCTCATCATTGATGTTTCTCTCTCTCTATCCCTCTCTCCCTCTCTAAAATCAATACAAATATATTTTAAAAAAACAAAAAAACAAAACCTAACTTCTAGGAAAAAAAAAAAAAAAGTTAGGTGGCCCTGGCCAGGTGGCTCAGTTGTTGGAGCATTGTTCTGTACACAAAAAAGTTGTGGGTTTGATTCCTGGTTTGATGCCTGGGTTGCAGATTCGATCCCCAAAGTGTTGGAGTGCATACAGGAGGCAACAGATAGATGTTTCTCTCCCTCTCTCTTAAAGTCAATAGAAGCATGTCCTCGTGTGAAGATTTAAAAAACAAAACAAAACGTAGGTGGAGTGGTTACTGCTCTGATGCTCATTTCTTACCTTGTTGAGATACTCACAAGCCTCTTCACCATTTCCGCTGTGGTAATTTCGGATGCCTTGAAGCAGGTAAAGCCTTAAAAACAACACCTTCTCTTTTCCACAATTTCCCTAAAATTATTGGGAGGGAAAAAGGATAAAACTGTCTTATTTCTAATTACAGGTCAATGACAGTCGCATTTGTAATTCCATTCATCTCCATAGGAGTAAAACGGAATTCCTAAGATGTCTGTATTTTCACTCTTGCTGATGGTCAACGGTGAAGATCCCAGAGGACAACGACAGCCTCTGGCCCACATGGAAGAAATTATATCAGAAAACCTGTCTCAATCTCCAGGGCAGTGGCCCGCTAGTCAGTGAGAAAAATGCAAAACCCAAACCAGGAATAGCTTATGCTACCTGTCCTCCCCAGGCAGAATTCTGATGACTTGTGGAAATCACCTGAGAGAAATCCTTATTCAAATCATGGCACTTGAGCTGTGACTCATTCATGGGAACTGTTACTCTTCAAAATATCTATTTTCTGTATTTTAATCTCCTAATAGACTCTATTGAACAGTCACCTGCCCCCTCAGTCAGATGATCAGAGGGGTTCCATGAATAGGTAACCGTGTTCCTCTGGGTTAAATGCTGTACAGACCAAAGTAACAGCCAATCAATCGCCTTTGGGCAGCAGTCTAAATACTGTGGTAGGAATGAACTCAAATTCTAGAAACAGGCTCAATAACATAACAAATTACAGTAACGTACTTTTATGTGGACCAGTCTCTGATGATTTTCTCCATAGCAATTTTTAAAGCATTTCTGGGCCAAGTTTAATTTTTTTTCTGCATCATCAAGGCATTCCAGTTGCTCCAAGCGGAAGTAACACCACACTATGTCCAGCTGGAGCACTGCGTAGTTGTCCACCGTGTCCAGCAGCTCTCTGCAACACTCACTGGGGAGAGAAAGGCATGTCATCACCGAAACAGGGCCTTAAACACCCTTTTGGGAATTCCTAGGATTCTTCTCCAATTCTGGTGTATTTCCAAAGACTGGCTGCTCTAAAACAGAGACCTGGATGTCTATGAAGGGAGCTATATTTATAATCTCACACACACACACACACACACACACACACACACCACTCTGCTATGCTGGGTAACAGACCTATAGCAGAAAGTGGAAGCTGGGATCCCTGTGTCAGATCCCTAAGCAAACATGGGGACACCATGATTTAATGCAGTGGTTTCCAACCCTGAGTGCAAATTATAATCACCTGGATATGAGAAATTTCTCTTTTTTCTCTCTCTCTCTCTGTCTCTCTCACTTCTTTATTAACACTGATGCTGAGAACCAATCTAGATAATTTATAACAGAGCCACTGGGCCCTACAGGACCCCTACTATACAAGGTCACTCTACCAATTCCAGGAGACATAGCAGCTCTACCTAATACACAGAAACAAACACAGGGAAGCAGCCAAAATGCGGAGACAATGAAACATGTCACAAATGAAAGAAATGGAAGCAAGCAAACTACTGGATATAGAATTCAAAACCATGGTTATAAGGTTACTCAAGGATCTTAATGAGAGCTTCAAGAGACTTAGTGAGACTTTCAAGGATCTAAGTGAGAATGTCAAAGACATAAAAAAGGACCCGTCAGAAATTAAGCATACACTAACTGAAATAAAGAATAATTTACAGTATTCAACAGTAGAGTAGTGGATTCCGAGAATCAAATCAACGATTTGGAATATGAGGAAACAAAAACACCCAATCAGAAAAGCAAAAAGAAAAAGAGTAAAAAAATATGAAGATAGTGTAAGGAGCCTCTGGGACAACTTCAAGCATATCAACATTCTCATTATGGGGGTGCCAGAAGGAGAAGAAAGAGAGTAAGATATTGAAAACCCATTTGAAGAAATAATGACAGAAAACTCCCCCTACCTGGTGAAAGAAAGACTTACAAGCCCAGGAAGTGCAGAGAACCCCAAACAAGAGGAACCCAAAGAGGACCACACCAAGACACATCATAATTAAAATGTCAAGGGTTAAAGACAAAGAGAACCTTTTGTTTTTTAAATATATTTTTATTGATTTCAGAGAGGAAGGGAGAGGTATAGAGAGATAGAAACATCAATAATGAGAGAGAATCACTGATTGGCTGCCTCCTGCACTCCTCACACTGGGGATCAAATCTGCAACCCAGGCATGTGATCCAACTGGGAATCGAACCCTCACCTCCTGGTTCTTAGGCCTATGCTCAACCACTGAGCCATGCTGACTGGGCAAGACAAAGAGAATCTTAAAAGCAGCAAGAGAATAGCAGTTAGTTACCTAAAAGGGAGCACCCATACGACTGTCAGCTGATTTCTCAACAGAACTTTGCAGAAGGGAGTGGCAAGATATATTCAAAGTGATGAGTAGCAAGGACCTACAACCAAGATTACTCTACCCAGCAAAGCTCTCATTTAGAATTGAAGGTCAGATAAAGAGTTTTACAGACAAGAAAAAGCTAAAGAAGTTCATCAGCACCAAACCAGTTACATGAAATGTTGAAGGGTAATCTTTAAGAGGAGGAGGAGGAGAAAGTGGTAGAAGAACATTAAAATAACACTAAATACATATCTATCAACAACTGAATCTATAAATCAAAATAAATGAACAAGAAATCCAATGAAGAAAATAAACTGGTGAATAAGATAGAATCAGAGGCATGGAAACATGGAACAGAATGACGAATCTCAGAGGGGAGTAGAGGTGTGGGAAGAGATTAGCCAAAGATCTTACATGCATATAGTACGTATTACCTATGGACACAGACAACAGGGTGGTGAAGGCTTGGCACGGGACTCCACAAAGCTCTCTCCTTTGCCACCTTGGTCTTCCTCGAGTCCCAGCTCATCTTCCACTGGGGGAGACCACACAGGGCTGCTCCCTGCCCAGCAGCTGTAACCACCACGGCTCCCACCTTTGTTTCTCCACCTCAGGGACTACTGTCCTGAATTGCAAATAACCTATGTTTTCATACATTTTGCCCAATTTTTCAGTTATTTCAGGTGGGAGGGTAAATCTAGTCCTGGTTATTCCCTCTTGGCCAAAAGCACAACTCCCATTTCTTATTTTAAGTAAAGAAAGAAATGATTCTTGGTCATACTACATACCACTCCCCGAGGTGTATGACAAAGTTTACTAGCCCTTTTGGAGAAGAGAGGGGAAACATCAAGTGTTCGAAAGGAAATGAACTCAAACTTCTTCTAGTTACATGACCAACTTGCATTAGATTTGATCTCCTCAATGAAGAGGAGAAACTCACAAAAATTATGCTAAAAAGTTGGCCTAATAAACAGATCCTCAGAAAAGTCATTCTCTACTTAAAGACACTGACAGGTATTGTTGGATTATATCTACTACTTACTGAACATGTTGCTTTACTGTGAACTGAAGGGATTGTCATTGTTGCTCAGGGGCTCCCCGAGACCTGAGAATCACTGTGAGGACTTGCCCAGGGTCCGAGGAGAGAGAGGCACATACAGACCAACAAAGACCAGCCATGTCTTACTTGCTGAAACTTGATTATGGGTACATGGAATTCATTACACCAGTCCCTATTTTTATATACGTTTGAAATTTTCCCTAATGAATTAGGAACAACGATGGGAGGAAATGAAAAATGTGCCTGCATTTTAAGGACCTAACTTCGAGCCGGCACTGCCTGCAGCAGTGGAGAGTGACAGGGACGCTCAGCAAGCAGCAGACACAGAGGCGTAAGAAAAGCCTAGAGGCACCAAGCCCTTGTCCTAGCAACTTCTAGTGTTGCCCTTCCTCCCAAATATTTGAGACAATAAATCTCTTTTTTTGCTTAATTTGGTATTTACTCACTTAAAACTCAAGGGTGCTGCCAATACAGTTGGCAAACTATACACATTTGTATTTATCTTCCTGAATGTACAGTATATCTTGGGAATTCATCAAAATTGTAAAGAAAATGACACGAAAGTAATTTTGATCATTTCAAACATATCTATTTTTCAAATGTCTCATCTGCCTGGATCGTAGTTTCTCAGTACCATTTCCCAGCGGTTCTCAACCTGTGGGTTGCGACCCCTTCGGGGGTCGAATGACCCTTTCACAGGGGTCACCTAAGACCATCGGAAAACACATATATAATTACATATTGTTTTTGTGATTAATCACTATGCTTTAATTATGTTCAATTTGTAACAATGAAATTGGCCACAACATGAGGAAATGTATTCAAGGGTCGCGGCATTAGAAAGGTTGAGAACCACTGCATTATGAGGACAGGAGTCCCTGGGAAGCTGCTGGCTCATGGTGTGGAGTCGGAAATGCCCACGATGACTCTGGAACACCGTGGGCACCAGAGATACGAGACTACCAGGATTAGGTCAAAAAGATGCAAGACCTGCCTGCCGGCCACAGATGGCCAATTTAAGCACTGAGGTATGAAACACATCAAATGTGTTAAAATCCATATTGATACTTAAAAAGAAAGAAAACCTCGTTGGTAACGTCATGTTTGGAGGATGCTAGGGAGGCCACTCATTTATTCTGCACTTGATCTTGGGCAAAAGGCCGAGAAGTGATACACTCATTTATTCTGGAGGACAAGAAAATAAGGAAAAAGAACCAAGCATTTTATTCTGTCTTTCGGTACAATAGTACCTCAGCATAACCAAATGGCTGATGAGGAAAACTTTCTTTTCAGAAGAATTCTAGCAATAAATGAAGAAGGAGTAGAAAGGTATCACTTCTGCATCCTCAAAGAAACACTGGATTTGGGGAATGGTCATCAACACCAAAGCCAACGGATGAAAAGCTGATGGGGACTGGAGACTGGGCCATTCAGGCTGACAACACCTCGCAGAAAACAAACATGATGACCTACATGCTTGTTATAAAAACGTAAGTACATATGTTTATAACACTCTTTATAGGGAAGAGAGATTAGAAATATTTAAAAAAGAAATACTTTACAAATCGGCCTACACGGTAACTACTCTTTCACATTAACCATTGCCTGCGGTGAAAACCGGAAGTCTGCGGTGTACAGAGTTGAGAGGGTACAAAGGCGCCTACCAGAAATACTTGTCGGCGTCCAGAAGACAAGGCAGGGCTATTCCGTATTCTTTTCTTTTCAGGAAAGCTCTGCCCTTCTCATGATATCCCATAGCTAACGTAAGGGCCTAGGAAAAAAATAGGATTTTTAAAAACATCACTTTAAACTATAATAAAACGTTATATTAAAAGCATATTACGTCTAAAAAAAATCAAAGTTTAAAAAAAAAGATCACATCTAATTTAAAAGCCCAAATTAAAAAATATATAATTAGCCCTAGCTGGTTTGGCTCAGTGGATAGAGCATCAGCCTGCAGACTGAAGGGTCACAGGTTAGATTCTGGTCAAGGGCATATGACTGGGTTGTGGGCTCGACCCCCAGTAGGGGCATGCAGGATGCAGCCGATCAATGATTCTCTCTGATGTTTGTATCTCTCTCCCCCCCGCTCTCCCTTCCTCTCTGAAATCAATAAAAATATTTTTAAAAAATAAGAAAATATAATTAAAGCTTTATTTCACTTATGTAATTCAACCTTGCAAAAGTTTTCCAAAATGACCTGGATGTCATCATCTATCCTATCTAATAAAAGAGAAACATGGTAATTAGCCGTACCTCCACTACCCTTCCCATTGGCTAATCAGCATATCCTTATGCAAATTAACTGCCAGCCAAGATGGCAGCCGGCAGCCAGGCAGCTGACGCGAACAGGGAGGCTTGCTTGCTCCAGTGACGGAGGAAGCCAGGTTCCCCGCCTGCTGCTGCCGGCCTCTGAGCTTGCAGTTTGAAACATTGTTACAAATATAGAAGCTAAACAAAACCCCAGAAACCTGCTTTAATCAGCTGGGCTTCAGCCAGCAGGATCGCAACATTGTGTCAAATACAGAAGGTAAACAAAGGCCAGAAACCTGCTTTCAGCAGCGGAGGCCTCATAGCTGGAGCCGAGCCTCAGAGCTAAAGCTGGCCCAGAATAAAAAAAAAGAAAAAGGAGCGATTGGGAGCTTCAGTCACCCGCCAGCCTGAAAACGGCTCTCAGCCCCTCACCCAGACTGGCCAGGCACCCCAGTGGGGACCCCCACCCTGAAGGGGGTGTGACCAGATGCAAACAGCCATCATCCCCTCACCCAGGCTGGCCAGGCAGCCCAGTGGGGACCCCCACTCTGATCCAGGATACCCTTCAGGGCAAACCAGCCGGCCCCCACCCGTGCACCAGGCCTCTATCCTATATAGTAAAAGGGTAATATGCCTCCCAGCACCGGGATCAGCGGAGCCGAGAGGCCTCCTGGCCCCTGGAGCAGTGTGACAGGGGGCAGCGCCCAAACCCCGATCACCCTGTGGCTCTGTGTGACAGGGGGCGGGGCCACAACCTCCCTATCCGCCCTGCTCTGTTCGTGACAGGGGAAGGCGTCCCAACCCCCGATCAGCCCTGCTCTGTGCCTGATAGGGGGGAGCTCCCCAAACCCCTGATCGCCCTGCGGCTCTGTGTGTGACAGGGTGCGGCGCCCCAACCCCCTGATTGGCCCTGAGGCTCTGTGTGTGACAAAGTGTGGCGCCCCACCCCCCCCCCCCCAACGGGCCCTGCTGTGTGTGTGACGGGGTAGAGCCATAACCTCCCCATCAGCCCTGCCCTGAGTGTGACAGGGTGCGGCGCCCCAACCCCCTGATCCGCCCTGCTCTGTGGGTGATAGAGGGCGGTGCCCCAACCCCCTGATCCACCCTGCTCTGTGTGTGACAGGGGGCGGTGCCCCAACTCCCCTATTGGCCCTACTCTGTGAGTGACAGGGGGGAGCTCCTCAACCCCCTGATGGGCCCTGCTCTGTGCGTGACAGGGTACGGAGCCCCAACCCCCCTGATGGGCCCTGCTCTGTGAGTGACGGGGCAGCGCCCCAACCCCCTGATTGGCCCTGCTCTGTGCATGACAGGGGGTGGCGCCGCAACCTCCCCATCCACCCTGCCTTGAGTGTGACAGGGGGCGGTGCCCCAACCCCCCAATCGGCCCTACCCTGAGCGTGACTAGGGGTGGCATCGCAACCTCCCGATCCGCCCTGCTCTGTGCATGACAGGGGGCGGCGCCCCAACTCCCCAATCGGTCCTGCTCTGAGCCCGACCAGGGACTGCACCTAGGGATTGGGCCTGCCCTCTGCCACCCGGGAGCAGGCCTAAGCCAGCAGGTCGTTATCTCCCGAGGGGTCCCAGACTGCAAGAGGGCACAGGCCGGGCTGAGGGACCCCCCCTTCCCGCCCAGAGTGCACAAATTTTTGTGCACCGGGCCTCTAGTCTATAATAATAAAAGCATAATATGCTAATTAGACAGGACATCCTTCCGGACAAAGCCAGGGCTGTGAGGGAAGCCAGTGCCGGGGGAAGGAAGGCCTACTCTTGCATGAATTTCGTGCATCAAGCCTCTAATATATACATAAAAGGCTAAGTGACCGTCCAACCGTCTGACCATCCAGTACCTATGACGCACACTGACCACCAGGGGGAGATGCACAACGTAGGAGCTGCCAAGCTGCGGTGACTTGGCAGCAGCAGTTCTCGGGTGACACACCCCAAATCAGAGGGGAGGGAGCCCGATTCCTTGTGGGGCCATGCGATTCCACCTTTGGCCATGGGTTATGTTGTTCCTGGGGCACTGTCACCCAGAATCTGGTTTACTGCACACTTGTGTTTGCATTCTACACCCTGTATGACAGCAACTCGCACTCTGGGACCCCTTGGGGGATGTTGGAGAGCCGGTTTCAGCCAGATCCCCGCAGGCCAGGCTGAGGAACCCCACCTGCTGGAGGGACCGCGCTCACTCCCAGATGCCCTTCGAGCCACAGTGTCACCCCAGGAATTCTAGTTAATTTCCTTTCAATGTGCACGTCATCCATGCACTGGGCCACTAGTTTAATATAAGAGAGCATTGGACAAATAATTCCAACATTTAAAAAACAACAGGCCAGCCGGTGTGGCACAGTGGCTGAGCATCAACCTATGAACCAGGAGGTCACAGTTTGATTCCAAGTCAGGACACATGCCCGGATTGCAAGCTGGATCCCCTTTGTGGGGCGTGCAGGAGGCAGTCGATCAATGATTCTCTCTCATCATTGATGTTTCTATCTCTCTAGACCTCTCCCTTCATTGCTGAAATCAGTAACATTTTTTAAAAAATTAAAAAAACAATAAAGCAAACACCAATCCATTGGCAGTTACAAAGTTCTCTTATTAAAACTTAACTTTAATCTTCAATAATTTTAACATAGTAATTCATATAGTGAAACCTCCTCAAGACTGTCCTTTAAAGGTAGAAAAGTTAAAATTACCTAGACCCACAGTCACTAGTTATTTTGCTGTAGGAAGTTACTGGACTCCAGCTAGAGACCGAGCTCAGGGTCCAGGTTGTACAGTGCTGCTACATAGAGAACCCCTTGGATGTGTTCAAAGTTAAAACCACCCTCCTACCTATTCCAAATTCTAGAACAGGGACAGGGGGAGTGGAAAGACAAGGGAGACACAGTAGAATCACCTGTCATTCTTTCCCCAAACTACAGTTTCCCCAGTCTCCCACTCTAATCCATCCCTTAGGGGACTTGGCCCTCTCTCAAAATCAACCCCACCGAACCCCCAATACTGAAGGCAGGGCATCGCACCACTTGGGAATGTTCCAAGTCACTGCTACAGGACAGTGAGGTCATGCTGTTTTGTACCTCTGCCTTGGAAATCACAGAGTGAATATGCTTTGTGCTTTGTATGGTTATATCCTCTGTTTATAAGCTGGAGACAGAAAACTGCTTCTGATCCTTTGTAACATTCCAAGATAAAATGACTAGAAAACCAGCTGTTCCGACAGCAAATCCAAGAAGAAGCTGTAAGTGCCCTGGCCAGCATGGCTCAGTTGTTAGTATGTCGGCCCGGGCACTGGAGAGTTGCGGGTTTGATTCCTGGCCTGGCTGGTATGGCTCAATGGTTGAGCATCAACCTATGAACCAGGAGATCAGGGTTTGATTCCCAGTCAGGACACATGCCCGGGTTTGGGGCAGAATCCTCAGTAGGGGGCATGTATGAGGTATCCAATCAATGATTCCCTCTCATTACTGATGTTTCTCTCTCTCTTTCCTTCTCCCTAATTCTATGAAATCAATACAAATATGTAGTAACAACAAAAAAAGGATCTATACCTGGGTTGCAGGGCTGATCCCCACCCCCTGGTTAGATGTGTGTGGGAGGCAACGGATCAATGTCTCTGTCATATCGATGTTTCTCTCTTTCTCTCCCCTGTCTCTTCCACTCCCCTTAAAAAAAAAAAAAAAAAGAACAAGCCCTAACTTTTTAAAAAATATATTTTTATTTATTTCAGAAAGGAAGGGAGAGGGAGAGAGTGATAGAAACATCAATGATGAGAGGGAATCATTGATCTGATGCCTCCTGTATGTCCCCTACTGGGGATCGAGCCCACAACCCCGGCATGTGCCCTTGAACAGAATCAAACCCGGGACCCTTCAGTCCACAGGCCTAACCAAAGCTCTATCCAGAGCCAAATTAGCTAGGGCTGTAAATTTCTTACAGTACTTACTTTTCTTTCTGATGGAGGAATTTTAATTGATCTGCCCGTCTGGTTAGCTATCTCTAAGTATGGTGTGGTTTCTGAATCCACCATCTCACCTGCAAGAAGGCCAAAGGGAACTTTATGAATTCAATGTTAAAAAGCAATGACGGTTATACATACTTAAAATGTTAAAACTATTGGGAAGAAAACCAATGAGAGCACTGGCTGGTGTGGCTTAGTTGATTGGGCATCATCCCGTGCACTGAATTGATGTTTCTATCTCTCTCTCCCCCTCTGGAATCAATAAAAATACATTTAAAATGAATAAATAAATAAATAAATAAATAAATAAATAAAATAAAAATATTAAAAAGAAAAGCCATGAGAACTGTAATGCCCCCACATTGGTAGGATTGGCTGCTACCTTGAAGTACTCAGTGAGGTGAAAAGCCCAAAGCCCCGTGTACCTCTCTCTGCCAGTATCTCTAGTCCTCTCTTTGTCCTCTGAATTCTCTTTTCTTTGAGTTCGGCTTCATTTTGCTCTTCTTCTTCGACCTGGAAGTTCTTCCTTGCGTCCTCTTCAGACTGCTTTAGTTCCAGCACCATGGCTTTCACGTTGTGTGTCACTCCCTGCTCTTCAAGTGCTTTCCCTGTGAAAATGAGAAATGCACGCTGTAAAAAGCCTTTCCACGTACTCGGTAACAGGCCACTCTCTCCATGCTCAACAGGATTCTTAAACCTGCCTTAGCACTTGCAAACTGCCAGGTCAAATGGCGAGGACACGTTTAACTTTGGTTGTGTAACTCTATGACCATTAACCAGTGAGTAAAATCAGCCAGTGAAAACAGAGCAAATTCATTCTTTCCAATCTTCTTTATTTTCATCATTAGATCAGACTGAAGCAATACATATTTGAGACTATCACTGGGAGAGCACTACACTAGACAATAGAACAAGAAAACGAGAAAATGTAATAAGTGAATTTTCCTACCCCTGGTTCGAGAAGTGACCCACCCAACTCGGAGCAGTGAACGAGCAGCCACGGTGCAGCAGTGCACTGGGAGAAGTCATTTACTGTCGAGGTTAAGAGCACAGACCCTGGGTTCTATCACTTCTAACTCGGAGGCCCTGAGTAAGCTACGTATCTTCCAGGACCCAGTTTTCTAATATATAAGCTGGCTCTATGAAAAAAATTAATCAAAGCCCAGCCAGCATGGCTCAGTGGTTGAACATCAACTTATGATCCAGGAGATCACAGTTTGATTCTCGATCAGGGCACATGCCTGGGTTGCAGGCTCAATCCCCAGTGTGGGGCGTGTAGGAGGTGGCTGATCAATGATTCTCTCTCATCATTGATGTTTCTATCTTTCTCCCTTCTTCCTTCCTCTCTGAAATCAATAAAAAATATAATCAAATATATAAACCTAACAAAAATTAAGTCAAAGATACAAATAAACCACCACCAAAATGAAAAAAGGGTAAACATAAATGCAAACAGATTTTAAAATAAAAATTATGAACTACAAATATAAAAATCTGAACACAGTTCTGAAAAATGCTATTTGGATATATAATATATATATACACACGTACATATATGTGTATATATACATATAAATATATATATATGTGCATATATACATATGTTTAAATATAATTTTATTTTATTTTTTAAAATATATTTTATTGATTTTTTACAGAGAGGAAGGGAGAGAGATAGTTAGAAACATTGATGAGTGAGAAACATCTATCAGCTGCCCCCTGCACATCTCCTACTGGGGATGTACCCACAACCAAGGTACATGCCTTGACCGGAATTGAACCTGGGACCCTTCAGTCCGCAGGCTGACACTCTATCCATCGAGCCAAACTGGCTAGGGCTAAATATATTTTTATTGATTTGAGAGGGGAAGGGAGAGGGAGAGATAGAAACATCTATAAGAGAGAATCATTGATCGGCTGCCTCCTGCATGCCCCCCACTGGTGGTCGAGTCTGCAACCCAGGCATGCGCCCTTGACCGCAATCAAACCCGGGAACCTTTAGTCCACAGGCTGACACTCTATCCACTTAGCCAAACCAGCTAGGACTATTTATATATATAAAAGCCCAGTGACTGGAACGGTGGAACAACGGGAACGACCAGTGGCTATGACATTCACTGTGACAGCCAACCAGCATGATCCGGGCCCTGATTGGCCCCAGCCCCCAATCAGCTCCCTACACCCTGATTGGGGGTGGGCAAAATGCCCGCCCCCCACTGGCCATCGGGGCAGGCCAGCCAACCCCAACCATGCACGAATTCGTGCACCGGGCCTCTAGTCCATATATATAAAAGCCTAAGCGACCAGACGGCTGGACAGTAGCTATGACACGCACTGACCATCAGGGGGTAGACACTCAACACAGGAGCTGCCCCTTGGTGGTCAGTGCGGTCCCACAGCGGGCACACTGCTCAGCTGACAGACGGGTGCCAGACACCGGGCTCATGGCTGGCGAGCACAGCTACGGCGGCACAAGCCTCTCCCACGGACACTCCTCGTGCGCCCAAGCGACAGTGGTGGCAGGCGCAGCAGGGCCGGGATGAGTGGGAGCGGCACGTCACCCAGCCCAGGCTCAGGCTCCTCCCTGGCTACCTGCGGATTGACACAGACAGCGGGCTGGAGCCCGACGAGTTGGCGGGTAAGGCCGGGCTGCAGCGGCGTGGAGGTCCGCTGATCCCCGCAGGCCAGGCCAAGGGACCCCACTGGTGCACGAATCCGTGCACTGGGCCTCCAGTATATATATATTTTAAAGAAACTTGATATAAAGATCTACTGATGGCCAAGTCACATTGGTAAGGAACCAAGAGGGGACTTGTTTTACTAGGTTTTAAACCTATAATAAAACCACAGTAGGGAGATTAAAAATGGCATCAGAGTAATTGGAAGCTACACTGACATGCTTCCAAGACCAAACTGGAATTACAACTAAAATACAGGAAAATCATCCTGAATAACCAACTAAAGATTAGCTGGAGAGAACCCTGATAACCAAGTATGGAAAGTGGAGACCTCATAGAGACTGGTAGGAAGGGTGGAGGTGCGAAAGGGCTGGCCGGCCTTCCATAGTCAACAGGAGGAATATGTCAGCTGTGGGAGGTTCCTACTGAGAACTCTGGGGTCTAAACCCCAAGCTGGGCTCCTCAGCCCAAAGCACCAGAACTGAAAAAGGTGCCCACATAACATCTGGCTATGAAAAGCAACAGGGTTGCTGTCTGCCAAGGAGCGATGGCTGAAAATGCAGGCACCCTCTTAAAGGGCCAGCACACAAAATTTCACGTGCAGCCACTCACCTAGGGCTCCAGCAGAGGGAAGGCAGAGTGGACTGGAACTGTGTGAGCAGAAATAAGGTTTGGGTGGCTCTGGGGTTAGAACTCGAAAGGCAAACACCCTGGTTTACTATGCTGAGTCATTCCCTCATGCTGCAGAGAACATCTTTCTCTGGTGACCATTAAAACAGCAGTCGCCAACCTTTCGGACCTCACGGACCACCAGTGATCCGTGGACCACCAGCTGGCGACCGCTGCATTAAAAGACTAAGAATAACAATCAGCCTGAAGGCAGAAGAAATTGCCCCACCCTGTGGTCCATAGCCTGAGGTTAATCAAGACTGAATACAATCAGATTACAGGCAGAGGCAGGTCTCTGGAGACTTTGAGTCTTTGCCTGATCTAAGTCAGGGCCCAGGGCTAGGAAAAGCCCTTGTATACATCTTGGTCCTTTCCAAAGGTACCCAGCCCCAGCAGAGGGAGCCACAAGCTGTGGTTTGCTGATAGCTCCAAACAGGGAATTCAGAGTCTGACACTGTCATGCACTAGAGACTGGGAGACATAGCAGATCTACCTAATATATAGATAGAAACCCAAACAGGCAGCCAAAATGGGAAGACAAAAACCAAGCCCAAAAATGAAAGAACAAGAGAATTCTTTAGAAGAAGAGATAAATGAAATGGAAATAAGAAATTTATCAGACATAGAGTTCAGAATAATGACTGCATGCATAGATGCTCAACAGCATGAGAAGACATAATAACTCAAAGGGTTAAAGAGAATAAAACAGGACAGAAAAAAACTTATTGTACTTTGCAGATATCTTGCAGAAAGCCTGCAACCTTGAGCACCGCATGGCCCAGATAACTACTAGTCTCTGATGCTGGGAGGAACCAAGGACGGACTGGACCCTTATGTCAGCAGAGCCACTTACAGCCAGCAAAAATGAATAAAAACCTATCTCTCCCTGCTCTCTTCACTGATGCCTTTCTTGGTCTCAGCCCAACTGCACCCAGGTGCCTGAAATAAAAATCTCTTTTGATACATTATGACTTCATGTCATAGGTGTGCAACCCCAACCCACTCTGAACCTTTCAGTAACTATGAAGGATGACATTGCACTAATAAAGAATACAATGGAAGGAATACACAGCAGATTAGGGGAAGCTGAGGACTGGATCAGTGAATTAGAAGACAGGGTAGAAAATCACTCAGAGAACCAAAAAGAAAAAACAATTAAAAAACAGGAGGACAGCTTAAGGGAGCTGTGAGACAACAGGAAATTTAACAATGTTCGCATCATAGGAGTACCAGAATGGGAAGAAAGTGAGCAAGGGATAGAAAACATGTTTGAAGAAATAATGGAAGAAAACTTCTCTAATCTGGTGAAGGAAAAAGTTGCACAAGTCCAGGAGGCACAGAGAATCCCAAGCAAGCAGAACTCAAAAAGGCCCATGCCCAGACATATCATAATTAAAATGCAAAAAATTAAAGACAAAAAAAGAATCTTAAAGGCAGCAAGAGAAAAGCAATTTGTTACCTACGAAGGAGCTACCATAAGCCTGTCAGCTGATTTTTCATCAGAAACTTTACAGGCCAGAAGGAAATGGTATAAAATATTCAAGGTAATGAAAAGCAATGATTTGAAACCAGTATTACTATATCCAGCAAGGCTATCATTCAAAATAGATGATGAAATAAAGAGCTTCCAAGACAAAAAAAAATAAAGGCTAAATGAGTTCATCACCATCAAGCAAGCATTACAATAGTGAATGTCTTTCTTCCCCACTAGCACAGAGCAGACAATGAATATTAGAAAAGCTGTTTGCTGCTTTACCTTTTTATTTTAGTAAACTCTAAAATAATTGGTTTTGGATTATATATGCAATAAAACCACTAGACATTTGTGAATAGGGGAAGAGAAAAAAAGATGCAAAGCCATTATTTCTATATTAACTTTATTTTTAAATTCTGCCTATTTTGCCATAACATACCTAGTTGAAGTTGCTTCTTATTTATGACAATTTTGATATAATTTTCTTGAAATCCAAAGGTTTCAGCTATTCTGTAAAATAAACCAGTGAAAACTGTAATCAAATTTGTTATTTTCCCTTAAATAGTTTAACCATGATTAGCTATTTTATACATTTTACTCAGAAACACCCAGTATTTCAATTTACTGACTCACAAACATCACTTCATGATATGCAAGAGACAATGTCCTTTTTAAAACTAGCTATTTACTTGTTTCCTCATGAAGTGGAGACACTGGTACAGGATAGCCATTTAAACATCAGGGCCCTAGCTACCCATCAGGAGAAGATCCATTCTCTGTACCTTCTGCAGCCCCCTGGAGGAGCCCATAATAAGGAGCTGTTCCACACAATCCTGAATCCATCCCTAACAGCCCTGATGCAGACCAAAGAGGAAAATGAGAAAAATCAGCTTCAGAAATATGGGCTGGCGACACTCACCAGTGAGTGAGACAACTGACCAGGTCTCAAAAGTTAGAATTTCACTAGTAGGTGACAGGCAGGTATTTTTTTCTTTCTACAGATGGGCCAACAGTCTGAAACTCTTTGCTGAATGGCTCAGCAAGTTATCAGGGTACTAAGGAATAAAATTCAAAGCTAAGGACCTGGTGACCCCAGCTGTCTCCTATTTATATTAGTCATTCATTAGTCACACATGCATCAAGTGCTTGTTAGGTGGTGGACCTGGAGTTTCCACCTGATCTCGAGTTTTACCAGGAAATGAAGAAGAGTGGTGCGAGTCGAGTTCTCATTTGTCCTTCACTACCAGTGTGAGCCTGTAAGTCCTGCAGCCTCAAAGCCTCAATTTCCCTTCCATAAAGTGAGGAGACTAACACCTGCCCTATCTCTCTTCCAGGCTGGCCACCAGAATCAAATGCCCCAACTTAAAAGGTTTGGGGGCACCAGGCACACGGATACTTACTTAGATCTCAATTCTCTGCCGGTGATGTGCAATCGAGTTTCTAAGAGGTTCTTCCTATCCTATTAAAAATCAGACAAATAAAATAACTTTGGATTATAGCTTTCTTTATTATTATTATTATTTTTAGGGAGAGAAAAAGGGAGATAGATATATATATATAGAGAGAGAGAAACATCAATCAGTTCCCCCCTGCACACCCTCTACTGGGAATCAAGCCCACAACCCAGGCATGTGCCCTGACCGGGAATGGAACTGGCAACCTTTTGGTGCACAGGACAACACCCAACCAAGCCACTGGCCAGGGCTGGATTATAGCTTTTTAAAAAATATATCATAATTTATTTGATCACCTCACTAAGTTAACTAGGCATTACTACCTACATAAACTTGAGAAAATTACTCACTTTTCTTAGTCGTGGAGGTAAAAATACCTCAATTGTAGCAATTCCTGTTGTCTTATAATTTTCATTTCCTGTGCCACGCTCAATTGCTTTGCAACGTATTTCTTCTATTATCTTCTCTACTTCATTTTCACAACATTCTAGCTTGTCAGAGTACTTCTTAGCAAGGTCCTAAGAAAAACCAGAAAACAGTTCAGTGTAGTACCAACCCAAAATAAGATGGAGGTCAAAATACAGAATAGCACATGGATGATTCGAAGGCAAAAATCTCTGATGAGTGGTAGTCATATTATAGTGAAATCCAGGCTGGCCTGATATCTTTTTTTTTCCCCCTCACCCACAGAGTGAGGATATTTTTCCATTGATTTTTAGAGAAAGTGGGAGGGAGGGGGGCATGGGGGAGAGAGAGAAGAGAGAGAGAAAAACATCTATTGGTTGTCTCCGCTTAACGGTGACCAGGGCTGGGGATTGAACCTGCAACTGAGATACACACCCTTGACCAGGAATCAAATCCTTGACCCGTCAATCCTCTGGCCGACACTCTAACCACTGAGAAAACTGGCCAGGCCTGATATCTTGCAAGGTATAGAAACAAATAAAGGGTAGGAAAACTGACTCAAGAGAAAAAATGAAAATAACTGAGATTATTCTAGGGAAAAAAGACAAGTGGACTATAACTTATGCGACTGTAATATATAAAAATTATTTTAAGACATGCCCTGGCTAGGTAGCTCAGTTGGTTAGAGCGTCGTCCTAGATATGCCAAGGTTTCGGGTTTAATTCTCGGTCAGGGCACATACAAGCAACAATCAACAAATCCATTAAATAAGTGGGACAATAAATCAATGTTACTCTCTCTCCCTTCCTCTTTCTCTAAAATCAATCAACAAATAACATTTTTTAAAAAGAAAGAGTGAACTAATCAACTCCACTGGAGGGGGAAAAGACAAAACAGAGAAAACACTCTGTTTTCTAACTTGTGAGAACAAGTCAGGGTAAACATAAATAACTTTCTTAACAGAAAATTCAAGAAAATTCTGAATCACTGATACTGCTTGTAAAATAGTAATTTGTTAGACATATTCAACAGAACTCAAGAAAGTGCTCCACTTCCTATTATGGTTTATTTTAAAAGACACAAATGAACATCTAGCTAAAGAGGGAAACAGGTGGAGTCTGAAAGGGTCTGGGGTTCACCACATGGATGTGTTTGCCAATCTGGAAGCTCCCCAAAACCCACCACTTAAGGGATTTTATGGAGGTTCCATTATGTGGGCATGACTGATTAAACCATTGGGCACGGGTGATTAGCTGGCTCTCCAGCCCGCTCCTCTCCCCCCTTCCCAGAGGCTGGAGGGTGGAGCTGAGTCCCAAGCCTCTAATCAGTTTGGACTTTTGGTGACCAGCCCCATCCTGAAGCTGTTGCCAAGAGCTGCCTAATTAGAACAAAAGATACTCCTATCGCCCAGGGTTTTAGGAGTTCTGTGCCAGGAACCAAATAGCTTTCTTATCATGCCATGCCTAACTTCTGAGCCCCAAGAGATAATAATAAGCAAATTCAGAAAAGTCAGAAGGTGGTTGCAAAAAGTAAAAAGTGAGGCCTGTCAGGGACAGGAGATAGGAAAACTCTTAAGACCCTGATACAGTTGTCACCTTCCAAGTGCATCACTGTGTCACAACACAGGACAATCTAATGCCCTCATGACAATCCTTCATCCCTGATAAATGTTACATCATTTATCTCAAGATACTCATTCTGAAAAAGCAGAAAAGTGTGTGCTAGGATATTTCAATAGATTTCTATTAAAAAATTAATGTTTTTCTCTGCTCAAAAAAGCAGAAAAATTTCAATTTCTAGAAATTTCACATATGTTGAGTAAGGCCATTTCTGATGCCATCAAAAACTGAGGCATAACTACTGGGAAAATATGGTAGTTTGGGAAAATGAACAGAGCCACAGTGTAAGAAAAATCAGGAGAGGGAGCAATTGTTTCCTAGCAGACCATGTTAACAAGGGGGGCTGAGCCCCACCCAAGACACTCACCCTGCACACGTAACACTCACTCACTGGCACTGGTACTGCCACACTAGCAGGTCAAAGGCAGTCTCCAGATTAGTAACTTTAGATAATGCTGTGAAGGTATTAAAGAGAGTATATGGCCCAGCTGGTGTGGCTCAGAGGTTGAGCATCGATCTATGATCCAAGAGGGCACAAGCCCATGTTGCAGGCTCGATCCCCAGTAGGGGGCAAGCAGAAGGCAGCCAATCAATGATTCTCCCTCTTCATTGATGTTTCTATCTCTCTCTCTCCCTTCCTCTCTGAAATCAATAAAAATATATTTAAAAATGAAAAAATCTCATCCCCCACCTTGCTTTCTCCCTTGATTTCCTGTAATCTCCCTAATTTCGTTAATTCCAAATGTATATAAGAAACTGCAAACTGTCATTCTGGGAAGCATTTTTCTCAGACTGTTAAGATCTTGCTTCCAGGTTTGTACTCTGTTTGGTTCAAATAAAAACGCTAATAAACTTATACAAATTTCTACAGGTTTGGACATTCTTATGTCGACACCAAGGAGACTTGTAACACTGCTAATTATCTATGTCTTAAAAGATAAATACCTTCAATGCCAAACCAACTTCTTTGTTTTCATCTGTATATGGAGGTTTCCAAAGTTGAATTCTGTCTTCCCTTAAAAACTGGGTCAATTTTGCTTGGAGATACTTCTTTTGCGCCATCCTTGAAAGCAAAACAGTGCAGCAATGATACCCCCACACATCTCAAGGTGCTTGATAACTACCTACATGCTGATGTGTTTTGTAGCATAAGCAGAGCTCCTACACTCTTCCCACTCCAGTTTAATCTAAATTACTTGTAGGTTAGATTTTAACTAGCTCCAGACTTCTCTAAAATATACATATTTATATGTAGTGGGATATATATTTCTTATACATTCAATTATACATTACATTAAATATGTATTTCAAAGTTGCCAATATGTAGCAAGGTTTATTACACCTTTTTATTTGTTAACCTATTATTCTCTAAGCTACGTAAAAAGATAAAATAAGAGAAAGATGAATCCCTAAAGTAGTGAACTTTTCTAAGAAACTCAACAAGGAGCTTATAAAGTCTCTTGCATTTTGGCTAGTTTAACATGAAACAAATACCAACTACTCTGGTAGATAACCATAAAGAAAAACTTTATGTGAACTATCAATAATACATATTCTTTGTATCTGAATTTTTAAAATTCAGCACTTACAATACTGGAAAAGTACTGCATGATACTTTGTGACAACAGCACAACAGCAGACCTACACATTTAACACCAACTGCGTGAAACAACATTTTACAGCGGAGAAACCCAGGCCCCCGGTTTGTAAAATGACCCAGCTAAGGTCACATAATTAGCCAGCACCATCACTAGCTCTGGGACTTCTGCCTACAACATCGGACTCTGCATTCTGTCTCAAGTCTCTTGCTGCTTCTCTGTCCTATGTATGTAACTACCCTCTCCCAAAGCAGCACCTGCCAGCTACTCGAACCTCAGTAGCAGAACAGTCAAAGGGTTCGGTGGGGTTGCCAGGGTCAGGGAACAGCTGGAAGGGAAAGTGTAGCCAAATCAGACAAGCAGTAAAAAAAAATAGAAAGTTATTAGGTCCTGCCCTGGCTGGGTAGCTCAGTTGGTTAGAGCGTTGTCCCCATACGCCAAGGTTGTGGATTCTCTGGTCAAAAGCAACCAATGACTGCTTAAATAAATGGAACAACAAATCAATGTTTCTCTCTCCCTTCCTCTGTCTCTCTCAAATCAATCAAAAAAATTTTAAAGAAAGTTATTAGGGTCCTAGCCTGTTTGGCTCAGTGGATAGAGCGTCGGCCCATAGACTGATGGGTCCCGGGGTTCAATTCTGATCAAGGGCACATATCTCGGTTGCAGGCTCAATCCCCAGCCCCGGTTGCCATGCATGTGGGAGGCAACCAATCGATGTGTCTCTCTGACACTGATGTTCTCTCCCCCTCCCTTCCACTCTCTCTAAAAAATCAATGGAGCCCTGACCGGTTTGGCTCAGTGGATAGAGCGTCGGCCTGCGGACTCAAGGGTTCCAGGTTCGATTCTGGTCAAGGGCATGTATCTTGGTTGCGGGCACATCCCCAGCTGGGGGTGTGCAGGAGGCAGCTGATCGATGTTTCTCTCTCATCGATGTTTCTGGCTTTCTATCTCTCCCTCTCCCTTCCTCTCTGTAAAAAATCAATAAAATATATTTTCTTAAAAAATCAATGGAAAAATATCCTCAGGTGAGTATTAACAAACAAAAAAAGAAAGCTATTAGGTACTGAGGATGAAGATAAGTTCTAGAGAGCAAAAAAATAGGAGTTAGCCCTAGTCAGTATGTTCAGTGGTTAGAGTGTTGACCCTCAGACCGAAGGGTCTCGGGTTCGATTCCTGCTCAATGGCACATACCTCAATTGCAGGTTTGATCCCTGGCCTGAGCTATGTGAGGTATGTGTGGGAGGCAACCAATTGTTTCTCTCTGTCTCTCTTCCACCCTCTCTAAAAATCAATGGAAAAAAATATCCTCAGATAAGGATAAAAAAAGAAAAATAGGAGTTAATGTAACCTAGATAAGTAACTTTTCTATTCAGGACCTGTATTCCATACTCCCCAAAACCCAATTCACCTGATTTTTTTTTTTTAAAGAACAGTGTATTGATTTTTAGAGAGAGGGGGGAAAAGAGAGAAACATCCATGTGAGAGTGAGACATCAACTGGCTGCTTCCTACACTCCCCGCTACTGGGAATCCAGCCTGCAACCAGACATGTGCCTTGACCAGGAATGGAACCAGCAACTTCTCAATGCATAGGATGATGCTCAAAAAAATCAGCTCTGGTCAATGTGGCTCTGGTTTTTAAAATTTAATCCTCACCCGAGGATTTGTTTTACTAATTTTAGAGAGGAAGGGAGGGAGTGCGGGAGAGAAGGAGAGAGAGAAACATCGGCTGCCTTGCCCATTCACCCTGACTGGGGATGAAACCTGAAAGCCAGGTGTATGCCCTGACTGCAATCGACCCGCCACCTTTTGGGGTACCAGATGACTCTCCAGTTAACTGAGCCACACCAGCCAGGGCCCCAATTCACCCGATTTTTAAAATCAAGTGTGATAACTTCAGTGTATCCCATAAACAAGAATTTTAAAAGAAACTCCAAATCTATTCTATTTTATATCAGTTTGGAGGAGAGAAAGAGGGTCATCAGGACAGGGAGGAAGGGGAGGAAGGAACAAACACACCCGAAGAGGGTGGGGTGCGTTTGTCCCGGTCACCTAGAGAAAATCCTAGTTCAGTGATGGCGAACCTGTGACACACGTGTCAGAGGTGACACGCGAACTCATTTTTTTGGTTGATTTTTCTTTGTTAAATGGCATTTAAATATATAAAATAAATATCAAAAATATAAATCTTTGTTTTACTATGGTTGCAAATATCAAAAAATTTCTATATGTGACACGGCACCAGAGTTAAGTTAGGGTTTTTCAAAATGCTGACACGCCGAGCTCAAAAGGTTCGCCATCACTGTCTTCTAGGCCTTGCAGCACCAACTGCTTCTCACACAGTAAAAGCACAGAGAAGGGCGCCGTGTATTCGCTTTACAAACAAATAACATGACCACTACACAAAAACCAGTTCCCGGCTCACAAAATTTCAGAAATTCTGAATAAAATATTTGGAAGGTTGAATGCACAGCTCTCTGCCATTACCTGACCAAAGGGTCTCAGACACCCAGTGGGCGCCCCGCACGCCACCCACCAGCAAATAAACAGGACGGAGCCTGGGCCTGCACCGCCCACTCAATGCGTATAGAGGAAGATGAAACCTGTTGTGAAACCGACAAAACTTCAGTTACAGACAACAGAAAAGCGAGGATACAGACTTCAAGTCCAACCCAAAGGCAAAAAGGTTTAAAACACCCGTTTTCCATCCGAACTGGGGAACTGAAAGCACCGTGGGTGCCACACCCTGCTCCACGTTACAGCCCCCGAAGCAGGAATCCACTCGCTGCTCCGAACTGAAAGCGAAACGTTATCAACCTCCTTAAGTTTTCACTTTCGCTTTTGCAATAGACTGATCTACGCAACCTTTACCCAGAGCTCCTCAAATATATTTATACGTAAAATTAAAAGTTCCTGTATTTAAAAATAAGAGTAAGGGAAGGAAGTGGGAAATACTGGATCAGACCGTCAAGGCTGGAGAAGAGCGCCCGTGTTCTGCCACTAAACAGCAGAGAAAATCTGGCTCTGATTGCAAATGAACCGCAATGGCATCTGTGGACACCAGCGCCCGGGTCCGCGCTGGCCGGCCAGGAGGTCCGCGTCTCTGTGCACACACGTCCGTCTCCCGCCCACGCAGCCTCGGACCTTCGGAAATACCCCGCCACCCTCGCCCAGCCCAGCGCAGCGCGAACCGCGGGAGCGTCCCGACCCCCAGCCGCCGCCCCGGTCCCGGCCTGGCCTCCACGCAGGACGCCCAGCGCCCGCCGCGGGCGAGGAGGCGTCGGGGTCGCGCCGGGGACGATGGGCTCCGGGCGGCGATCCGGAGACCCCGGCCCAGGGCTGGAGGCTCGGCCGCTGTCTCCTCACCTGCGCCACCGGTGCGCCACCAGGACCCGCAGAGTGCCCGGATGCGGGGGCGGCCGCCGTTGGTTTTCATTCCGGGTGAGCCCGGCCACGCCCCCCCAGCCGCTGCCCCCAGCCGCTGCCGCCGCCGCTGCCCGTCCCGCCCCGCCCCGCCCTCTCGCGGCCAGAAAGAAGGGTTGTGGGCGGGGCTAGACGGGGCGGGCCTTAGGCAGAGAGAAAGCGGACTGGCGAGTAGGCTGTGGGGGCGTGGCAAGAGCAAAGATGGGGCGGGGCCGAAGCAAAGATGCGGTGGGGCCTGGCTGTGGTGGGGGCGGGGCCGGAGAGTGAACCTGGCCGAGCGCGAGGCAGTGGAGACTTGGGACCGCGCCGCTGGGAACCGAGGGGGAACCGTGTGCCCGACCCAGTTTGTCCGATTGAGTCTGGCTTCATTTTTCCAAAAGCCTTGAAAGAGGCCAGAGTGCCTTGCAGGAGGACCCGGAGGGAGGTCTGGGCCTCCTGCAGCCGGGTGCCGCCCCCTCGCCTGTCCTAAGCCTCGGGTGTCCTCCCGCCCCCCCCCCCCCCGCCCCAGAAACCCGGTAAACCTCGGGGTGCGGGTGAAGTTTCTCTGCCGCCCGCAGGCCCCGCTCTCTTAGACCAGTTCAATGTCGTAGATCCGCCAACCCCCAGAGCTTCCAGCTGCGGTAGATACAAGTCAACCTGTGGCCTGGGCTGTGTCCCTGCGTCCAGGTGAGGGAACCTGACGTTCGCGGAACAGCTGAGGGCGGCTGGAGAAATGTCCTGAGAACCGGGCAGAGCTCCGGTGGGTGAGCACAGGTTCTGGCAGGCAGACAGGGCATGGAAGACAGGAGTCCAGCCCCGGTCGCAGAGAGCTGGCTGGTTGAAGCGCTGGCCTCTCCTTTCCAGCCCCGAAGCCCGTCCTCGGACCTGCTCGAGCACCCCCCTGCGTGGGGCTGTGAGCACAGGGGCTGCGTGCGGGCAGCGGGTACCTGGGGAGCCACCAAGCGCTCGGCCTCAGCGGGGACATGTGGGTAAAACCTTGGGCTGGGGTCTGCCCCTGTCACTACACCGGGACAACTCCCGGGATTGGCCCCGGCAGTACATTTCCAAAAGCGGATGTACTGGGTCTAGGAATAACACCAGGGAGCCCTGCCTGTCCCAAAGGAGCTTTGTGTCGCCTCTGACACTGGCAGAAGAGTGGACCCCTCGTGGTGCCCTTCCACTCTCTGGGAGGAAGCCTTGGGTGGGATGTGCGCCTACATCCATTTAAAGGAAGAGGCGTGTGTTCCCGAAGGTGCCATGTGTGCCAGTGTCCCTGCCCATCACAGAGGGGACTGCGCACGATGCAGAGCAATCTCAGTTCTCCTTTCCTTATCTTTCAGGCATGTCCACCGACCTCGCAGTGCCTACAAAGCTGGCAGATTTCTGTCTTTCCAAATAAAACTTTTCTGTCTCGATAGCCTCCTTTGGGTACACAATCACTCACATAATCTTTGAAATTAAAGTGCTTTACCTTGGGCCAAATGCACTTCTTAGTCAAGGCAACAGACAAATGGCAAAATGGGGGAAATATTGTCAATTCACATCAAAAGGCAAATCTCTTTGGTATGTAAAGAGCTCTTCATTTCAATAAGTAAGAGACCAAAATGGAAAACGGGGCAAAGTTGGGAAATGTGATTCACTAAAAAGGAATTAGAAATGGTTTATAAATATGTGAAAAATTACTTAACCCCCCTCCTAATGAGATAAATATAAATTAAAACTACAAGATGTCACTTTTTACCTATCAGACGGGGAAATGGTAACATGCTATGATGGCAAGGCTGTGTGGGTACAGGCACCCTCATACAGTACTTGTGGACGTTAAATTGATAGAACGCTAGAAGGGAAATCTGGCAGGATCTATCAGAGTCAAAATGCATAGTCTCTTTGACCCAGTAATTCAACTTTTATTATTCTTGCTGTACGTTGTTAACCTGCCCCAGTCCTGTTTTTCCAAATATGTACTGACATTAGTGGTTTTAACTAAAATTTCTTGAGATGAAGATGTCTTCCTAATTCATGTTTGTGCTTTTGTTGCAGTGGGGTTTTGTGGTGGTAAAGAATTAGGGAACATTTACAGAAGGGATTTTACTTCAGATGGAGTAAAATCAGAAAGCCCTTACATATCCTTTGCATGACAGTGAAATTTAATGCTGGATGTTACCAGTTTTTACTAGAAAAGTAATTAAGTAACAGGAAGTTGGGTTTTCAGCTTTATTTATAGTTGTTTTGATAAGAACAATATATATGCATTGGGTTAGGTTGTATGGTAAATTAATCTTTTATAAATGGGGAAGTGGATTGAAAAAGAAACCAAGTCCATTCTTGAGTTCTCTATTTATAAGTATTTTTCTGGGGAGTGGTTATAAGCTGGAATTTTCGGGAAGTTTGAATGATGACTCACTTTCAGCCTGGGAGGCTTTCAGTGTTACTGATAACCATATTTGGAGACATGGTCATTTTATTCAGCATATTGGCTGGATGAGAAAAACATGGAAAGAACAGAGAAGACAAGCAGGTAGAGAGGGAAATACGTTCCCACCTGACTGGAAATATATAATTTCAATCACCCTTGAAGATGATAGAAGCTGAAAGAAGTTATGTGTAGGGAGCAGAGCCACATACAAGTCCAGGCTTGGAGGGCAGAGCTCTCCTAGCACAATTAAGCTTGGCCTTATAGTCCTCCCTTGTCCCTAGGTAGCTAATGGACTGTGGGAGGTGCAGCAAGTGCTGCAAAAACAAGGCTTGAGTAAGGAAATAGATTTGAAATAAATTTGAAACACGCAAGAACATTGTAAACATGTTGACCACACCCCTTGTTTTGCTTTGTGTGCTCTGACTATAAAATAAAGCTTCTGCTTACAGGCTGTGTCACTGTTTCCTCATCCAGGCAGTGATCCACCTGGTCCCAACTGTGTTCTCTTGTCTGTCTTTAATCCTTCACCGCCCCTCCTCAGGTTCACACCTGGCGGTGCTGGAGGAGTTCTGTTATGAAAAGATCAGATAAGAGCGTTACTCTGGTTCTCAGGGAAGGTGGGCTGGGAGGATGGACCTCCGGTACTGTCCGACAGCCTGGGACTCGGGTGGAATCTTTCTGAAAGCATGTAGCCCTCACATTCTGTATCCTGGTTTGAAATTGCTGAGATATTCTGGTCCCAGAGGTTAAACCCAAGTGCATCCATTTATCTCCTAATGGACGGGTAGGTGATGTACTAACTCTGAAAAGATAAACAGGGCAGAGATGATGAAGTTACCAAACCATAGTACCAGTGCTGTTGAATTCAGTTCAGGATAATCTGTTTTGTTGTTTAACCCACTTTTAATATTAAAATGAATTTTAATACAATATTAGTTTTGTGATTTTAAGTTTAAGGGCGAATGAAAAGTAAGGTAACGAGGCAGGCAAGAAAGTAGCTAATCATTGCTGTAGGTTTGCAGTTTGAGAAACTCCTCTGGAATGCTAGAATTTACTTTTTTAAAAACTTAATTCCAGGCCCTGACAGGGTAGCTCAGTTGGTTAGAGTGTCATCCCGATACACCAAGGCTGGGGGTTCGATCTCTGGGCAGAGCACATACAAGAATCAACAAGGAGCCGAAACCGGTTTGGCTCAGTGGATAGAGCGTCAGCCTGCGGACTGAAAGGTCCCAGGTTCGATTCCGGTCAAGGGCATGTACCTGGGTTGCGGGCACATCCCCAGTAGGAGGGGTGCAGGAGGCAGCTGATCGATGTTTCTCTCTCATCGATGTTTCTAACTCTCTATCTCTCTCCCTTCCTCTCTGTAAAAAAATCAATAAAATATATTTTTAAAAAAAAGAATCAACAAGGAATGCATAAATTAGTGGAGCAACAAACCCAAGTCTCTCTCTCTCTCTCACTCTCTCACTAAAACTCAATGAAGAAATTTTAAAAACCACAAAAAACTTAATTCCAGAAAAGATTTGTCAATCACATATTATACATGACAATTTAAAAGGTAAAATCAGCCCGGCTGCTGTGGCTCCGTGGTTGAACGTGGACCTGTGAACCAGGAGTCCCGGCGGGTGCGTGCCTGGGTTGCAGGCTCCATCCCCAGTAGGGAGTGTGTAGATAACAGCTGATCAACGATTCTCTCTCATCATTAATGTTTCTATCTCTCTCTCCCTTCCTCTCTGAAATCAATAAAAAAATTTTTTTTAATTTAAAAGATAAAATCAGAAATCTCCACCATCTCTATTTTCTAAGAAAAAACTAGTAAGAGTGCAGCCCACACTGATCATAAGGAATGAAGTATTTCCTCCCAAACTGAAGGAATGAACCCATGGTGGAGGAGAACCCCAGTATGTGGCATTGGTACCGAGGGAAGACAATATTAATACCACAGGCACCCTGCCTAACCAAGGAAGGATAACAGAATTTGATTGTATCGTCAGCTGATACATCATTACAAAAATTACTAAAGATGGGTTACTGTGCGATTTCTGGCCTGTAACTCATAGTTCAAACAGCCCAGGTTAGGTAGTTCAGTTGGTTAGTGTCATCCCAATATGCCATAGGTGGGTAGAACAATAGATCAATGTTTCTCTCTCAAAGAAATTTTTTTAAATTAAAAAAAAAGAACAAATTGTAAAAAAGAACAAATTGTAAAAAAGAACAAATTGTAAAAAAGAACAAATTCTCCATTCTCTTCTACTTATTATGTGAAAAAGTTTCTCAGTACCAGCATTTATAACAATAAAAAGAAGGAATAGAATTGATGTTAATAATGTGTCTTGCCCTGGCCAGTTTGCTCAGTAGATAGGGTCAAGGGCACGTACCTCGGTTGCAGGCTTGGTCCCCACCGCGGTCGGGGTGCATATAGGAGGCAACCAATGGATGCGTCTCTCTCACATGTTTCTCTCTGTGTGTCTTTTTCCCTTCCTTCCACTCTCCCTAAAAATCAATGGAGCCCGATGCTCAGTGGTTGAGCGTCGACCTATGAAGTAGGTCACAGTTCAGTTCCCCGTCAAGGCACATGCCAAGGTTGCAGGCTTGATCCCCAGTGGGAGGGAGGCAGCCAATCAATGATTCTCTCTCATCATTGATGTTTATCTCTCCCTCTCCCTTCCTCTGAAGTCAATAAAAAACATATTTTTTAAAAAATCAATGGAATCCTGCCTCCCCCCCCCCCAAAAAAAAGGAATACGCCAATAAAATAAAATTTAAAAAATGGAAAAATATTCTTGGGTGAGGATTAACACAAAATAAAAATAATGTGTCTTAATCCAGCAGAGAGATAAACTGATTGGAAAATGAAAACAATCTTATTCACCTCATTAAGAGATACATTTCCAATAAAATGTTACCTTTTTACATTTAACAATTATCAAAATTGGCAACATATTTATATTGCTTTAATCAAATGTGCATTACTAATAAGAAACTTTTCAGTGCCTAGAGACTTTTTTTAACTTTATATTTATTGTTGACACAGTACTTAGAGACTTTTGTTCATAGGATATGAAATTATCTTCAATTTTAATTTATATTTTTGTTGTTGAGAAGTATGACAAGGATAATCCATAAAAGGCTTCCAAACATAACATATATTAGGATAAAATTAGATGAGGCAACCAAGTGAAAAGGCAAGCTTATGAAGGAAAAAGAACCATTAAAGAATAACTTATTTTTAAAAAAAAGAATAACTTATTTATGTATTTTAAATAGTGAGTATCAAATTGCTATGGTATTTAGATATCACTGAATACAGAGTCAAAGTCACATAAGAGTATTGTTTTAAAATATATTAATATTGCCTAGCCAGTGATTCTCATCATTGATGTTTCTATCTCTCTCTCTCCCTCTCCCTTCCCCTCTGAAAATCAAAATATATTTTAAAATCTATTACTTATGATAAACTGGGAGTTGCATCCACTTAAACGCATGAGGAAAAATTTTAGGTGGAAAACAAAAAATTGTGAGGGGTCCAGGGTAGTTCCAAACTTTGAAGACAGTGCCTCCCCAAACTTCAAGGTCTGTCTCAGTGTAGGGCTCCTTCTGGTGGTACAAGTCAGAATTGTGTTGGTCTGAGCTGGAGAGAAGCATCTGCAAGAGCTAAGTGCCAGTTTTGCAAGCCGCATCCTTCCTGGAGTATTTCCTGGGATCTTCACTATAAAACTTGAGCCTCGCAGGAGTCAGCATCCTGTTCATGTTGGATCATCTTATCCGATCTCCACCCTGGCTTCCCTCCCCGCAAAAGCAGAAAAAGATGTTACTCCTCTACCCAAGCCCAGAATCAGCGAGGAGGGCAAAGAGCAGGACAGAATAGTGCCCTACACACCTCACCAAGTGGGACCTTGATGATCACACATTAATTTGACAGTTTTATTGAGTACCTACTATGCGCCAGGCATGAAACTCCATGACCTACTGGTGGAATCTGCCCTCTATTTCTCTCTTAAAAAGCTCAAGGACATCTATATATATAAAAGCCTAAGCCACCGGCCAACTGGCCGACCGGCCAATAGCTGTGACACACAATGACCACCAGGGGACAGATGCTCAACGCAGGAGCTGCCGAGAGACAGCAACTTTGCAGAGTGCCCTCTCGCACTACAGAACCCTTTGGGGGATGTCGGACTGCCAGTTTCTGCCCAATCCCCACAGGCCAGGCCAAGGAACCCCACCTGCCGGAGGGACCCCGCTCACTTCGCAGACACCCTTTGAGCCCTGGCACCACCCCAGGTGCAGCCGGCTGGCCGAGGAGGGGCCACTGGAGGTTGGCTCCTGGGTGTGTCTGGCCTGTCTCTCCCAGTCCCGCTCTGCTGGACACCTTCTAATTAATTTACTTTCAATGTGCACAAATCTGTGCACCGGGCCTCTAGTTCTTAAATAAGAGGGGAGCCCAGCAATAACTAGAAACCACAGGACCTCACACACACACAAAAATGAAACTGACCCACAAACATTTGAAAAGATGGTCAGCCCCTCTAGTTTATAGTAATAATCTATAATAATAAAAGCATAATATGTTAATTAGACCGGACGGCCGAACGACCTTCCGGACGTCATTCTGGATGTCCTTCCAAATGACCTTCTGGACAAAGCTGCAGTGGCGGGGGCTGAGGCAGAGGCAGTTAGGGGCAATCAGACAGGCAGGCAAGCAGTTAGGGGCGATCAGGCAGGCAGGCGAGCGATAAGGAACCAGCAGTCCCGGATTGCGAGAGAGATGTCCTACTGCCGGTTTAGGCCCAATCCCGTAGAGATTCCTGAGGGATTGGGCCTAAACCAGCAGTCAGACATCCTGAGGGGTCCTGGATTGTGAGAGGGGGCTGGGACCGCCCCCCCCCCCAGCACAAATTTTATGCACCGGGTCTCTAGTAAGTAAAACATTTCACTGCAATGAGAAATCACTTGCCTGCTGTTAGACTAGCACAGTTTGATAATATATCCAAGGCTGACAAGGGTAATACATTGATGAGGGTATACATTGGTATAATTTGAGGGAAAATGAATGCAAGAAAAATTTTTAAGCTAGAACCTTTTAATCCATGAACCCTCCCTTTAAGACTATTTTAGAATAGTAAGAAACTAGGAAAAGTGGAATAGTTCAAGAACAATTTGCAGCCACCTAGTAAATCCTATCTTCCCTAAACCTAGGACACTTAAGAGTAAATGGGCCCTAGCTGGTTTTGCTCAGTGGGTAGAGTGTCAATCTGCAGACTGAAGGGTCCAGGGTTCGATTCCAGTCAAGGGCATGTGGCTGCAGGCTCAATCCCCAGTTGTGGGTATGCAGGAGGCAGCCGATCAATGATTCTCTCCCATCATTGATGTTTCTATCTCTCTCTCCCTCTCCCTTCCTCTCTCTCTCTAAAAGAAAAAATCAATAAAAATAGTTACATATATATATATATAATATATATATATATATATATATATATATATATATAAAAGAGTAAATGGGCCTGGCTGGGTGTGGCTCAGTGCGGTTGAGCATTGACCCAGGAACCAAAAGTTCACTGGTTTGATTCCCGGTCAGGGCATATGCCCAGTTATGGGCTTGATCCCCAGTGGGGGATGTGCAGGAGGCAGCCAATCAATGATTCTCTCTTATCATTGATGTTTCTCTCTCTCCTTCTCCCTTCTTCTCTGAAATCAATAAAAAAATATTTTTTTTAAAAAAGAGTAAATGGTTTTCACTTCTCCTCCCCAATCAGAGGGTAAATAGCTTAAATCACCCTCCTCAGGGAGAAAGACAACAGAAATCCAATTAGTGCCATTTGCCAGCCACACCCAAGGACAGACAAATTAAGAAAATAAATCTAATTTTGTTACACCAGCATAAAGCTGATGAGTATTCTATTGATCTGCCCCTAAGACCTCCTCTATACCTCCAGCCTTTAAACCCCTGAAAATGAAGTTCCCAGGGTGCTCTGCCATTTCCTTCCCCCTCCCTCTCAACTCCCCTTTCCCACACATACCCCCTAACATCTAAGGGAGCCCATGAGACTTGCAACCAGGGAAGCAATGGGCAGCAGCAGCTCAGTCCCAGGGTGCTCTCCCTCCAGGGAGCATGCCCATGCCATTCCCTTTCCCCTCCCACCTCGGGCCCCCACCACACATTTCCCCTAACCTCTAAGGGACCCCATGAACTTGCAACCAGCGGAGCAAAGGCCCCTGTCCTCTGACTTCCCAGTGAGCTAAGGCAGCCGGCCTAGGCTCTTGTAGAGGGTCGGTGGGGGTGGGCAGGGGGGGACCACATGCTAACCTGGCAAGCTCAGGGAAGGCCTGCATGGCACTGTTGCAAACTTGAATTCCCCCAGCTTTAACCCTCCTTCTGCCCTCAAGGGGCTTGTCATCTGTAGGAAATAGGCCTCTGTGATCCATCTCCAGCAAGTTTTAATGGAAATGGTTACTGAATTTCCCCAGGGCAAACAGAAGTACGGAGGAGGGAAGAGGCTATAAGAATAAAGAATCGTGCACGTGGCCAGCATCACAGCGGAACCCCCCCCCCAAGTGCCCCCTCAACTAGACAGGACAAGGTGGAGACAACTAGAAAAGGCATCAGCCCATTGTTTTTAATGGCCCAATGGGAGACAGCAAGACCTACTATTAACCCATAGTACTCAGCCAATGAGGAACCGGAGGAGGGACTCTCATACCTTGGGAATAAATAGGCTGTGATCGCTACTCCATGCGTGCCTGGACAACCAGACTGACACCCACTCTGGAGAACATATTAAATGTCTAGTTTTCGCCATACTTCTCCCTCCCACTCTGTTGTTTTAATTCAGACAGGTGATGAGCATTTCTCACATCATCTAGTACAGGAGGCAGGAGCTGTATTCCTGCAATATTTAGTGGATGCAGTTAGGCATTCCAGCTCAAACATATATCAATATGACATGACCTCTTCCACTCCAAACCATAGTACAAAGTAAGACGTGACCATTTCTGTGAAAAAGAATTCTTTGCACATCCCAGGAAAAGGGGGCACATTTGTGTGAAGCTAGAGAGACTTCAAATAGACAGTGGCCAAATGAGCCACAGATTTAAAAAATGCCTGTGACATGACAGGAAATATCTGTGTGGTCTCTGCCCCCTTTTTCTTTTTTAAAAAATATATTTTATTGATTTTTTACAGACAGGAAGGGAGAGGGATAGAGTTAGAAACATCGATGAGAGAGAAACATCAATTCAGCTGCTTCCTGCACACCCCCTACTGGGGATGTGCCCGAAACCAAGGTACATGCCCTTGACCGAAATCGAACTGGGGACCCTTCAGTCCGCAGGCCGACGCTCTATCCACTGAGCCAAACCGGTTAGAGCGTCTGCCCCCTTTTTTCTGTTACCCAGCTCCTAAAGTGTCCAGTATCTGAAGTGACAAGTGTCTTTTTGTATGCCAATGAGATGGCGGGAGTGTGTGTGTGTGTGTGTGTGTGTGTGTGTGTGTGTGTAGGGTATGGTGGGGGGGAGGGGTGCAGGTGGGGGTGGTGGCTGGGGTCCTTAGGTAGCCTCAGGAGGGGCCCAGCTGCCAAGGCCAGCCCAGAGACTCAGAGCAGGACCAGGAAGGGTTCGGATGAACCTGGGGTGGGGCTGTGGGGACACAAAGGGGAAACCTGTGAACTGTGAGGCAGGGTTTGCACCAGCAGCTGAGGACTTGCTCAGCTACAGACACCTTGGTCAAGCCCTCTGTGCAGCTGTTTCCCCGCGGAGCCTCAGCACATCAATCCCCGGGACCAGGCCTTCAGGGGGCTGGAGGGCCCGGCCTTTCTGACTCCCTTGATGATGCCTGTGCCTCGAGGGAGGTGCACTGAATACTAAAAAATTTAAATGCTGCAATCAGGACTCTGAAGTAATGTAGCTGGAATTATTGAGGGAAATTTACAAGTTAAATAGCCTAAAAGGCTGCAGATGCAAATGACATTAAATTAGCAGGGACTTGAGGAACACAGGAATGACATGCCCTTCCTAGAAAAGCAAGTGGTCAGAGCTCACATCACAAGCCGCACAGGCCTCCTTGGACTCCAGCAGGGCAGGCTCTGTGTCTGCAGCCGCAGGGTGCTTAGCATTCCATCCCCCCACATGCTAGAAGCTCCCCAGTTCTCATGACAACCAAGAACGCCCTCCCCAAGGCCAGCAGAGGCCTCACCTCCCAGGGAGGAGCCTGAGTGGTGGCAGCTACTGAGGCTCTCCTCCCTGCTGGTGACAGAACTGGAAGGAGACCTGGCTCTCCAGGCCTGGGCTGGGCGGCCCCCACCAGCTGGGCCTCACCTGATGCTCTTGTGCTGAGAGCACGGTAGGTTCAGGTCTGTTGGTAGAGAGCTACGGTTCCACGTGCTGCCTGTGGGCCAGGGGGACCAGACCCGTCTTATTGATGTCGCCCGCTGATGGCTGGGCTGGGAAACATCCAGGAGAGGCCAACAGACAGACCAGCAGAGCAGCCTGGCGGGCGGGAGGCAAGCAGGTGATGCTTTGGGCAGTGCGTGAGGGCCACAGACGTGACCGACCTGCTTACACTACAGAGCTTATTGTCTCGATGTCCTGGAGGCCAGACGTCTCAGCTTGTGGCAGCAGAACCCCAATGGCCACGTGGCATTCCTCCCCCGTGTCTGTCTGTCTGTGTCCGATTTCCCCTTTTTATAAGGACACAGTCATAGTGGTTGGGGCTACCCTCATCCTAACTCATCACCCGCAAAGACTCCATTTCCAAATAAGGTCCCATTCACAGGTATTGGGGTTAGGACCTCAGCGTTTTGGGCGGACCAGTTCAACCTGACAGGCGGTGACCCCACAGTGTATTTAGCTCTGTGTGTGTATAGGTCTCCGTGCAGGCCACTGAGGAGCTGACCCCAACCTCACCAAGAGGAATGGTACCATCACCACTCCTCGCGACCAGCCACCTTTATGCAAAACTGAGCACTGGATTCATTCTGAACGGAACCCCTGCCTGGTCAGATATGAAACGTCTCAAAAGTTCACCTCTGAAGCATCCTTTCTCAGGAAGCTACTGTATTCAATCAAAATCGCAGAATAAAAGGGGTCCAGGAAACTGGGGCTGCCACTCAAGGGAGAGGCGGAGCTCCAGGAAGCCAGGTGGCACCAGGCACAAATAGCAGCCCGTTCACATCGGAGCAGAGCAGAAGGACCTGGGAAAGAATCATTCAAGACTGAAATTCATAGAGTATCCGCCACATTTGAATGTATCAGAGGGAGATTTACACAACTGGGCAAGAATTTGGTGGTGAAATAGAAATGAACATGTGGAGAACTGAGCAAAAGAACCTGCGAGGGAATTATTAAATCCAGAGCAAATAAAAGACTGTAGCGTAAAAGAAAACTGATCATCATATACAGTTCATAGTCATCTACTAAGAGTTCTCTACTGTATTAACATAAATGCTGAAAATTGATTTAACCCAAAATAACATATACCTGGGAGGGGAGAAGACAGGAAGTGTGTGTGTGTGTGGGGGGGGGGGGGCGGGGGTTGGGCAGGAAGTGCTGAGTCCTTCTCCATCCTCAGCAGAGAAGCCTGAAATGGGAGAGCTGAGACTGCAGATCTGTGGTTGGAGATATGGCGGTAAATAAAGAATCAGCTGGAAGAGTTTAGAGTGGGGAGGTGGGAACTGCCTTTTCTTACAAGTCTCCTTAACTACATATATGACTTTAAACTATAATTTCGATAACATTACAAAAAGTGAGACCATGAGTTGTTTGGTTGTGCCGTGTGGTTTGCCGTGTGGGTGGGCCGCACTCTCAGGAGGCTCCCTAGCAAGTGGGGCGCCCGGCCTATCATTCACACCCGGGCCTGGAGGAGCCATGTGGCCTCCACCGGGGAGTGGGAAGTGAGGGTCAAAGGTTAGGATCCGGAAAGAGTATATCTGGGTGCTGAAGGGGGCCAAGGCAGCATCAGGTGAGTCCACGCCTGGCGTGGCGTGGGGTTTGGAGCACCCCATTTGAGGGGCGGATGCTCCCGGGTTTGGAGAGCATCGCAGTGTGCCGATCCCTCGATGGCCGCCAGGTGGCGCCAGAGCCCGCACCAGCCCACAGCTTCCTGGGCTCCCAGGTCTAACCCAGAGGGAGCGGCCCAGGCCAGTCTCCAGGTGTGGACCTCGGGCCGCCTCAGCATCCCAGGGAGAAACTGTTTTCAATGGAAAATTCAAGTAGATACAAGATCAGACCAAATGGTATAACGAAAAGGCTAATTCCGTTTTCCCAGTTTCTCTTAATGCTGAATTCAATGCCTGGTCGTTGGTAATGTTCTCATTACATTGGCCCCTCCCAGACCCTCATCTTAGACTGGCCACTCTCACTCTGGGCCTCTTTGTTCACTCATCTGTCCTCTTGACAAATATGTATTTTTTAAAAAGATTTTCTTTTATTGATTTCAGAGAGAGAGAAGGGAAAGGGATAGAGAGTTAGAAACATCGATGAGAGAGGTCGATCAGCTGCCTCTTGCACGCCCCCCACTGGGGATGTGCCCGCAACCAAGGTACATGCCCTTGACCGGAATCGAACCTGGGACCCTTCAGTCCGCAGGCCGACGCTCTATCCACTGAGCTAAACCGGTTCGGCAACAAATATGTATTTTTTAAAAAGATTTTCTTTTATTGATTTCAGAGAGAGAGAGGAACGTAGAGGGAGAGAGAGAGAGAGAGAGAGAGAGAGAGAGAGAAGAGAAACATCTATGAGAGAGCGAAACATCAATCGGAGCTGCCCCCTACCGGGGACCAAGCCGGAAACTTGGGCATGTGCCCTGACGGGGAATTGAACCAGGGAACTTTCCGTGCATGGGACGACATCCAACCAACTGAGCCACCCCAGCCAGGGCTTGACAAATACGTACTGAGCGCTGACTGCGTGCTCAGTGCTAGGGGTGCCCCAGTGAGCCCTCCCTGGGCGCTGTTTCTGGAGGAGACACAGCCCGACCAGGCCATGTGGGTTTCAAGTGTGCAGCTCCAGGAGTGATGGGAACCTGGTGCCGGCTTTCCAGACGAGCAGGGCTTTTCCGGGGCGAGTGCTGGCAGATGCCCCCAGGGTGGGCTCACCTGGCCTGTTCAGTGCCGGCCAGAGGAACTGGTGGGATCTCTCGGGACCCCCGTTCCCCAGCTCATTCCCTGACACCCTGCCCAGCATGTGTCTCTTCCACAAAGGTTTCTCCCCCGTTTTTGGCTCCTCTCTCTCCTGGGCCTCACTGCTCTCTCTTCCTCAGCTGATTCCAAGCTTCTGGCCCACAAGGTGGAAAACAGGGACCCCGGGAACCTGAAGAGGCTCCTTGCAGCCCAGCCACCCGGAGAGACACTGAGTCAATCAGAAGAACTCTGACCCACTGCCCGATCCCGTCAGTATAACCAATTGGGTCACATTGTACGGTGAGGTCGAAGGAGGAAGCGGGGAGGCTGGGGCCCTGTGGTCGCCACCTCCTAGCCTCCCAAGAGCATTTCTCTTCCCCACCCATCGGGGCCCAGTATAGTTTTGTAAATAAGGACACTGAGGCTCGGGGAGGTGGGTGGGTTTCCCGTGGCAGCTGTCACACATCCCTCCACACTTGGCAGCTCAGACCAACAGAAGCTTATTCTCCCCCAGTTCTGGAGACCAGAGGATTGAAACCAAGGTATCAGCAGGGTCACGCTCCCTCCAGAGGCTGTAGGGGACAATCCGTCCCTTACCTGTTCCAGCTTCTGGTGGCAGCTGTCACTCGTTGACCTGTGGCCATGTCGCTCCAATCTTCAAGGCCAGCACCTTCCAGTGTCTCTCAGCCTCGTCTTCACAGCACCTTCTCCTCGGTGTGGGGGTCGTCTCCTCTGCCTCTACCTTAGGAAGGCATTTTGACTACATTTAGGGCCACCCAGCTCCTCCAGGACAGTGTCTCCATATCAAGATCCTCAGCTTAATCACATCTGCAAAGACCCTTTCCCAAAGCAGGCAGCGTTTGCAGGTCCAGTGGCGCTCCCACTTGTGGGAGTGCATTGACCACCAGGGGGCAGCTCCTGTGTTGAGCTCTGCCCCCTGGTGGTCAGTGCGTGTCATAGAGACTGGTCGACTGGTCATTCTGGTCGTTCCGCCGTTCGGTCACTGGGCTTTTATATATATAGACTAGAGGCCCGGTGCACAAAATTCATGCATGGGGGAGGGGTTTCCTCAGCCCAGCCTGCACCCTCTCACAATCCGGGACCCCTCGGGGGATGTCCAACCCCTGCAGGATTGGGCCTAAACTGGCAGTCGGACATCCCTCTCATAATCCGGGACCACTGGCTCCTAACCGCTAGCCTGCCTGCCTCATTGCCTCTAACCACTCTGCTTGCCTGCCTGATCGCCCCTAACCATCTCTGCCTCGGCCCCTGCCGCCACAGCTTCGTCCAGAATGATGTCTGGCAGGTCGTTCGGCTGTCTGGTCTAATTAGCATATTACGCTTTTATTATTATAGGTAATACAAGAAAGGAGGAGTGGGTAGAAACATAGATGATCACAAGACTGGTGTGACTTGTTGAAGCTGGGTGATGGGTGCATGGGGTCAGCTGTGTATATGTTTAAATTTTTTCATAAGAAAAGGTTAAAAAATTTTAGAAAGACCAAAGACATAGGGCCCCTCTGAGGGCTGTCAACCACCTAAGAAATATTTCCTATTCAGTTCTTTTCCTGCTCCCGCCAGCTCCCCACTGATGAGTCATTTTCCCACAGGGACCACTAGGGGGTGCTCTGTCCCTAGAGCAAGGCTTGCTGAGTCTGAGGGGCCAGTAAACTGGAATCTTGATGCCCAGAGGCACGCCCATCTACTTATTGAAAGGATTCCTAGACTGAAGGAGCAGGGAGGTGAGACGGTCCCTCATCACTATCCTTCTACCAGCACACTTCACCCGTCCCGTCCCAGCCTCCTGTGGCACTTTCCTGGTAGGATTGTTACAGCTGGAAGAGCAAAGAGCATCCCAACACCGGCAGCCCTGATGCTTCACACCTCCCCGTGACTGCTTGGACCAGAGAGACTCCAGAGGAACCCGACAGACTGGAGACCCGCTCACCTCCACAGGTGCTTCGAGGTTTGAAGTGGGGACTTGCACAGATTCACCAGAAGTCTCCTAAAATCAGAGATCCCAGGCTCAGGAGGAAGGTTGAGCTTTCCTTGGGATGCTGGATATACACAGGATGTCCCCAAAACACTTTCACAGCTGATTGCTCAATTCTTTGCAGATTTAACCCATTGGAATTAATAATGGGTTAAATATGTGCATATATTTTGGGGGGGACACCCTGTATATGATTATGGGGAAATTCCACAAACTACAATTGGCAAGCTAGAGGCTCAGGAGAGACGATGGTGTAAGTCCCAGGTCAGGGCAGGAGCAGACCCATGTCCCAGCTCAAACAGCAGGCAGAGAGGAAATTCTCTGTTACCCTGCCTTTTTATTTTATTTATTTATTTTTAATGTATTTTTATTGATTTCAGAGAGGAAGGAAGAGGGAGAGAGAAATAGAAACATCAATGATGTGAGAGAATTATTGATTGTCTGCCTCCTGCACACCCCACACTAGGGATCGAGCCTGAAACCTGGGCATGTGCCCTGACCGAGAATTGAACTGTGACCTTCGGTTCATAAGTTGATGCTCAACCACTGAGCCATGTCGCCTGGGCTGTTATCCTGCCTTAAAAAAAAAACAAAACTTTATTGTTGAGAGTATTAAAGATGTCCTCATTTTTCCTCCTATTGCCCCCTCCACCCAGTTCCCATCCCACCCCAGGCCTTCACCATCCTATTGTTTGTTCCCATAGATAATGCTAATATGTATATAAGATCTTTGGTTAATCTCTTCCTGCCCCTCCCCCCCGTATTTGTCAGTCTGTTCCATGTTCTATATCTATTTTATTCATCAGTTTATTCTGTTCATTAGATTCCTTGTTTGTTTATTTTGATTTTTAGATTCAATTGTTGATAGGTATAAATTTATTACCATTTTACTGTTTCCTCTTCTTCTTCTTCTTCTTCTTCTTCTTTAAATATATTTTATTGATTTTTTACAGAGAGGAAGGGAGAGGGATAGAGAGTTAGAAACATCCATGAGAGAGAAACATCGATCAGCTGCCTCCTGCACACCCCCTACTGGGGATGTGCCCGCAACCAAGGTACATGCCCTCGACCGGAATCGAACCTGGGACCCTTCAGTCCACAGGCCGATGCTCTATCCACTGAGCCAAACTGGTCAGGGCTTCTTCTTCTTCTTCTTCCTCTTCTTCTTCTTCTTCTTCTTCTTCTTCTTCTTCTTCGTCTTCGTCTTCGTCTTCGTCTTCATCTTCGTCTTCTTCTTTTTCTTCTCCTCCTCCTCTTTCTCTTCCTCTTCTTAAAGACTACCCTTCAACATTTCATGTACACTGGTTTGGTGGTGATGAACTCCTTTAGCTTTTTCTTGTCTGTCAATTCTAAATGAGAGCTTTGCAGGCTAGAGTAATCTTGGTTGTAGGTCCTTGCTACTCATCACTTTGAATATTTCTTGCCACTCCCTTCTGGCCTGAAAAATTTCTGTTGAGAAATCAGCTGACAGCTGTATAGGTGCTCCCTTGTAAGTAACTAACTGCTTTTCTCTTGCTGCTTTTAAGATTATCTCTTTGGCCCTAGCCGGTTTGGCTCAGTGGATAGAGCATCGGCCTGTGAACTGACGGGTCCCAGGTTCAATTCTGGCCAAGGGCACATGCCCAGGTTGTGGGCTCAATCCCCAGTAGGGGGTGTGCAGGAGGCAGCCAATCAATGATTCTCTCTCATCATTGATGTTTCTATCTCTCTCTCCCTCTCCCTTCCTCTCTGAAATCAATAAAAATATATTTTAAAAAAAGAAAAGAAAGAAACCATGAAATGAAAAAAAAAGGTTCTCTCTTTGTCTTTAACCCTTAGCATTTTAATTATTATGTGTCTTGATGTGGGCCTCTTTGGATTCCTCTTGTTTGGGACTCTCTGCACTTCATGAACTTGTAACTCTATTTCTTTAACCAGGTAGGGGAAGTTTTCTGTCATTATTTCTTCAAATAGGTTTTCAATATCTAGCTCTCTCTCTTCTCCTTCTGGCACCCCCATGATGCAAATGTTGGTACTCTTCAAGTTGTCCCAGAGGCTCCTTACATTATCTTCATATTTTTAAATTTTTTCTTCTTCTTTTTGTACTTCTGATTGGGTGCTTTTTCCTTCCTCATATTCCAAATCATTGATTTGATCTCGGAATCCTCAATTCTACTGTTGAATCCCTGTAAATTATTCTTTATTTCAGTTAGTGTCTGCTTAATTTCTAACTGGTCCTTTTTTAGGCCTTTGACATTCTCACTAAGATCCTTAAAGTCACACTAAGTCCCTTGAAACTGTCATTAAGATCCTTGATTAACCTTATAAACATGGTTTTGAACTCTGTATCCAGTAGTTTCCTGGCTTCCATTTTATTTCGTTCTTTTTCTGGAGATTTCTTCTGTTCTTTCATTTGTGACATGTTTTGTTGTCTCCACATTTTGGTTGCTTCCCTGTGTTTGTCTATGTATTAGGTACATCTGCTACGTCTCCTGGAACTGGTAGAGTGGCCTTGTGAAATACATGTCTTATAGGGCCCAGTGGCTCAGCCTCCCCAGTCACCTGAGCTGGGCACTCTAGGTGTGGCCCTATGTGGGCTTTGTGCACAGTCTAGTTGTAGTTGAGCCTTGATTGTAGTTGGCATCACTGGGAGGAATTGACCTCCAGGCCAATTGGCTGTGAGGACCAGCTGAGACTACACTGGAAGAGCTGCTGTGCAGGAGACACCACTATGGAGAGGACTTGCTTCAGTGGGGCTTTGGTGCTCACTGAGTCTGACCCTTGAGTGTGTTGCTTGTGGATGTGTAGAGTTGTAATCTGGTGTGGTCTGAAGCTGTCCACCAGGTGCACTGGCTCTGGGGCCTCCCAGGAGGTGCAAAGTCAGCCACTGCCTAGGGCCACCTGGCAGGAGCTACAGAGAGGTTTGCAGATGGCTGCTACTTGTATCGGGCTTGGAAGTGCTCAACAAGGCCAACCTCTGAAGCAAGTCAGGTTGGTGCTAGTGCCAGGTCTTGGGCCTTTTGTTGATAGGTTTGGGTCATGCTGATGCCAGCTGCTGCTTGTTTGAGACATTTTAGCAAAGTCTGAGACAGGCCATTCATATGGAAAAGCTGCAGCACACAGTTTGGGTAGGGCCGCACAATGGATGGGGCGGGGTCTCAGGGAATCACCAGAGTGGAGCAAACAGTGTGAGCCAGGCTGATGGAAACTCAGATATGGTTGCCAGTCAGCCCTGTGACAGGGGAGGTCCCAGCACAGAAACAATGACCCCCGCCCCTCGAGAAAGCTGCCCGAGTTCCTGCCCTGTTGCCAGACAATCCAGTTCCTCCTTGTATGTCCCTGCATCCCCCAAAACTGTCACCCAGCTCTGAAGCCCAGAGGGAGCAAGTCCAAGTAAGTAAATGCACCAGCCCTTTAAGAGGAACACCTGTGCCCGGCTGGCAAGGCTTAGTGGTTGAGCATCGACCTATAAACCAGGAGGTCACAGTTCGATTCCCAGTAGGGCACATGCCTGGGTTGTGGGCTCAATCCCCAGTGCTGGGTGTAAAGGAGGCAGCCAATCAATGATTCGCTCTCATCATTGATATTTCTCTCTCTCTCTCTCTCTCTCTTTCTCTCTCTCTCTCTCTCTCTCTCTCTCTCTCTCTCTCTCTCTCCCTCTCCCTTCCTCTGTGAAATCAATAAAAATACATTTTTTTTAAAAAAGAGGAACACCTGGGTCTCCAACAGCCTCCGTGTCACTCAGCCACAATCCCCTGTTTTTCACAGCCCACAGTTACGGGGACTTGTCTTACCAGCTTTGGAACCCTGGGCTGGGGGGCTGGTGTGGGGCTGGGACCCCTTGCTCCTCACAGGGGGCCTCCGCAGCGGAGATATCTCTCCTTATTAAGAAATATGCCACATGTGGGTGTCAAACCAGCCCATTTTGCATCTCTGCCCCTCCCACCAGTCTCAGTGTGCTTTCTTCTTTACTTCTCTAGTTGTAGGACTGCCTTTCAGCCAGCTTTCAGCAGGTTCTGAATGATGGTTGTTCTGTATTTTAGTTGTAATTTTGATGTGGTTGTGGGAGGCGGAGAGTACAGGTGTTTACCTATGCCGCCATCTTGGTTCTGTCACCCTGCCTTTTTGTTTTATTCAGGGTTCCATTGAATTGGACGAGGCCCATCTGCTTTATTCAGTGTACCGACTCAAATGTAATCTCATCCAGAACCACCCATTAAAATGTTTAACCAAATATCTGGGTGCCCCATGACCTACTCATCCTGAAACATGAAATTAACCATCACAGGGGGTGATAGATTCATAATTTCATTATCTTGATTGTGGTGATGGTTTCACAACAAATATATGTATCCCCTTCCCCCAGTAATAACATCTTGCAAAACTGCAGTGCAATATACAGTTATATTAGTTACTGTACAAATTATCACCAACTGGGTGGTTTAAAATAATAGAAATTTATTTCCTCGAAGTTCTAGAGGCCAGAAGTTCTAAATCAAGGTGCTCCCTCCAGGGGCTCTGGGAGCGCAATGATCCTTACCCCTTCCAGCTTCTGGAGCTCATCTGCTGAATCTTTCTCTGCCATATCTTCACATCACCTTCTCCTGTGTGTGTGTGTGTGTGTGTGTGTGTGTCTGTGTGTGTGTGTGTGTGTGTGTCTGCCTGTGTAATGTTCTTCTGCCTCTCGCTTATAACATTTAGAGCCCACCTGGAATATCCAGGATAATCCCATCTTAAGATCCTTTTTAATTTAATCACAGCTTTTAAATTTAATCACACCTGCAAAGATATTTTTCAAACATGTTAATACCAACCGGTTCTGGGCGTTAGGAGGTGAAGGAGGTGAACATATCTTTGGGACCAAAATGATTGTTGAATTTTGTCAAATGCTTTATTTTTTAATATTGAACCAGCCTTGCATGCCTGGAATAACATCCCACATACGTTTCTTACCTGTTGTCTGTCTCTCCCATTTGAAGCTAAGTTCCAAGAGACAGAAGCTGTTTGGTTCATTTTGTTCATTGCTGTATCCCAGTGCCTAAAACAATGCCAGGTGTAGGCAAGCACTCAATACTTATTTGATGAATGCGTGAAAGAACAGTAGAGAGGTGAAGGGAATTCTCAAAATTATGTTGAAAGGAAACTCCAGGATGACAGCTGTGGGCAGCCAGGCCAGACTGGAATAGGTCTGCCAGGGTTGCCTGTGTGGTTGGGAAGAAGCCTGGGGGATGCGGATTTGAATCCCAGCTCTGCCACATGCTAGTTATGCGGCCTCAGACGTGTCACTCCACGTCTCTGAGCTTCACGTTGTATCTTCTGTAAACGCAGGGTTGTTTGGAAGACCAAACTCGGACACAGTGCTGGGCACGTGGTGACGGTGAGGAAGCACGTCTTTACCTCTTTCTGCTGGCATTTAAAAATTTTTAAATTGTGGTAAAATACAAGTAACACAATTTACCATCCGAACCATGTTTACGTGCACAGTTCAGCAGTATTAAGTACATTCATATTATTGTGCAGCCACCACCACCACCATCTCCAGAACTTCTTAATCTCATCAAACAGAAACTGTCCCCAGCCCAGCCCATGTGGCTCAGTGGTTGAGCATCTACCCAAGAACCAAGAAGTCTCTGCTTCTATTCCCAGTCAAGGTGCATGCCCAGGTTTCGGCTTGATCCCCAGTAGGGGGCGTGCAGGAGGCAGCCAAGCAATGATGTTTCTATCTCTCTATCCTTCTCCCTTCCTCTCCCTCTAAAATCAATTAAAAACAAACAAACAAAAACTGTCTCCATTTAACACTAACTCCCCATTCCTTCTCCTCCCACCCCCGGTGACCTCCATCCTATTTCTGTCCCCTGCAGCATTCATAATAGCTTCTGTGACTGCACATCGTCCCTTCTACCTGGTGTGGCGAGTTGTTTACATGTAGTAATCGCTCCCATCTGGTTGAGAGCTCTCATTCATCCCTGCCCCACAGAGCCCAGTATGGGGCCTGCCACACGGTAATACAGGCTGGAGGAAGGAAGGCAAAACGAATGTGGGAAATTAACAAAGGCTCCCTATGGGTTCGTGGTCAGAGGCACATAGCTCTGTGGTCTGAGTTTACATAGTGGGTGCTCAGAATATATTAAAAATCGAAATGACATAGATCATTTTTGTAAACTTTTACTTATTTTTTTGAATGGATAAAATATTCTAAATTCAAATCCCTTACCCCTCCCAACCCTTCACCCCATCCTCCAGGCCCTCACCAGAGGCAACCTCCGCAACCAGTTCCTTTTGCATCCTTCCAGAGGACTGTGAGTGTGTGTGAGTGCGTGTGAGTGCGCGCACACACGTTAGCATGCTTTACATGCTCTTGTGCACACCTTGCATTTTTTCACACGCCTTATCTTTGAGATCCTTCTCTATCAGCATATAGAGAGCTTTGCCATTGTTTGACAACATTCATTGAATGTATTTACCTTGTCATCTGTTTATTCTGCCTCCTATCACCTGGTTATACTTGTCACACCATTTATTTAACCTGTCACCTGTTGATGAACATTTAGGCTGTTCCAAATTCTTGCTGTACAAGAGGTGACACATGAACAACCTTGGGCCTCACCAGGGACTGAGTCTCGGCCCTTTACCTCAAGCCTGGTGTGCCCCAGCCTCTGGCTCAGCCCTCCCCAGCTCTCCTGGGCTGCACTGCCGCCCCCTCCACAGCCATGGCCCCCTGTCTGCATCCCCCTCCAAACCCTTCCCAAGCCTCACTCTGTGCCAGGCTCATGCTGGCTTCTGGGTGTCCAGGCCAACAAGCCCCAGTCCCACCTTCCTGGAGCTCACAGTCCTGAGGGGGAATGGACTAGGGAGCAGCCACTTAAAATCAAGGTGGTAAGTGCTGGGAAACAGGCTGCTGCGGCCCACCTGGAAAGTCAAGTGGAAGGGCTTTTGGCTTAATCCCTGATAATCTTACCCCTGATCCAGGCTGCCGGGGTGGTTTCCTTATGACTGTGAGTGGGAGGGGGAGAAGGGGGACACAGGGTAGGGTCAGAGGAGGCGGGGCTGCCCATATGGCTGCTCTGCCTGCACGGTCTGGGCCAGGCCTAGGCCAGCTCTTGGTCTGCTGCCTGCTGCTGCCCCCACCTGTGCCCTCGCTGCCTGCTCTCCCTCTGGGGGCTTCTCTGATGACCCCACCACTCACTCCCTTATGTCAGAACCACCTCTGCTCACTTTTGAAACTAACCATCTGTCCCATCGGAAGGGCTCATTCTGGGAAGCTTATTCCACCAAGTTAATAGCTGGTGATGGGAGGGGAGGGATTGGGGGCAAGAGGGTGAATACTGTCTAAATCAGTGGTTCTCAACCTTCCTAATGCTGCGACCCTTTATTTTTTTTAAAAAAATATATATTTTACTGATTTTTTACAGAGAGGAAGGGAGAGGGATAGAGAGTTAGAAACATCAATGAGAGAGAAGCATCAATCGGCTGCCTCCTGCACACCCCCTACTGGGGATGTGCCTGCAACCAAGGTACATGCCCTTAACTGGAATCAAACCTGGGACCCTTTAGTCACCAGGCCGACGCTCTACCCAGTGAGCCAAACCAGCTAGGGCTGCCGCGACCCTTTAATACAGTTCCTCATGTGGTGACCCCCAACCATAAAATTATTTTCGTTGCTACTTCATAACTGTAATTTTGCTACTGTTATGAGTCGTAGTGTAAATATCTGATATGCAGGATGTATTTTCTTTTTTTTTTATTGCTAAAAGTATTACAAAGGGTATTACATATGTGTCCTTTTTTCCCCCCTTACCCCCGCCCTTGACAATCCCCTGACCTCCCTTACCCCCCAGTGTCTTATGTCCATTGGTTATGCTTATATGCATGCATACAAGTCCTTCGGTTGATCTCTTACCCCCCTCCCTCCTGCCCCCCAACCCTCCCTGGCCTTCCCGCTGCAGTTTGACAATCAGTTTGAGGCAGCTCTGCCTCTGTATCTATTATTGTTCAAAAGTTTGTAATGGTCTTTATTATCCATGAATGAGTGAGATCATGTGGTATTTTTCCTTCATTGACTGGCTTATTTCACTTAGCATAATGCTCTCCAGTTCCATCCATGTCGTTGCAAATTGTAAGAGTTCCTTCTTTTTTACAGCAGCATAGTATTCCATCGTGTAGATGTACCACAGTTTTCTAATCCATTCATCTACTGATGGGCACTTAGGCTGTTTCCAGATCTTAGCTATGGTGAATTGTGCTGCTATGAACATATGGGTGCACATATCCTTTCTGATTGGTGTTTCTGGTTTCTTGGGATATATTCTTAGAAGTGGGATCACAGGGTCAAATGGGAGTTCCATTTTTAATTTTTTGAGGAACCTCCATACTGCCTTCCATAGTGGCTGCACCAGTCTGCATTCCCACCAGCAGTGCACGAGTGTTCCTTTTTCTCCACATCCTCTCCAGCACTTGTCGTTTGTTGATTTGTTGATGATAGCCAGTCTGACAGGTGTGAGATGGTACCTCATTGTTGTTTTGATTTGCATCTCTCGGATGATTAGTGACTTTGAGCATGTTTTCATATGTCTCTTGGCTTTCTGAATGTCCTCTTTTGAAAGGTGTCTATTTAGATCCTTTGCCCATTTTTTGATTGGATTGTTTATCTTCTTTTTGTTAAGTTGTATGAGTTCCCTATAAATTTTGGAGATTAGGCCCTTATCAGATATGACGTTGGCAAATATGTTTTCCCACACAGTGGGTTTTCTTGTTGTTTTGTTGATGGTTTCTTTTGCTGTGCAGAAGCTTTTTATTTTGATGTAGTCCCATTTGTTCATTTTCTCTTTAGTTTCAACTGCCCTAGGAGCTGTATCAGTGAAGAAATTGCTTCAGCATATGTCTGAGATTTTGTTGCCTTTGGATTCTTCTAGAATTTTTATGGTTTCCTGTCGTACATTTAAGTCCTTTATCCATTTTGAGTTTATTCTTGTGTATGGTGTAAGTAGGTGGTCTAGTTTCATTTTCTTGCATATATCTGTCCAATTTTCCCAACACCATTTATTGAAGAGACTATCTTGGCTCCATTGTATGTTCTTGCCTTCTTTGTCAAATATTAATTGAGCATATTGGTTCGGGCTAATTTCTGGACTCTCTATTCTATTCCATTGATCTATATGTCTGTTCTTGTGCCAGTACTAGGCAGTTTTGAGAACAGTGGCTTTGTAATACAGCTTGATATCTGGCATTGAGATCCCACCTACTTTGTTCTTTCTCAGGATCGCTGCAGCTATTCGGGGTCTTTTTTTATTCCAGATGAATTTTTGGAGAGTTCGTTCTAGATCTTTGAAGTAGGCCATTGGTATTTTAATGGGAAGTGCGTTGAATTTATAGATTGCTTTGGGTAGTATGGACATTTTAATGATGTTGATTCTACCAATCCAAGAACATGGTATGTTCTTCCATGCAGGATGTATTTTCATTGTTACAAATTGAACATAATTAAAGCATAGTGATTAATCACAAAAGCAATATGTAATTATATATGTGTTTTTCGATGGTCTTAGGCGAACCCTGTGAAAGGGTCGTTCCACCCCCAAAGGGGTCGCGACCCACAGGTTGAGAACTGCTGGTCTAAATGAACTCTTCTTGGCCCAGAGGAGTGGACGCCAGCACTGACCTAGGGCACCAGGGCCCCTATCATGGGAAGCCACCCAAGCCCCCTCAAACCCCACTATCCAGACGGCTGTCCATGTGTCCCCCAGGTCACTCAGCAAGCCTTCCCACATCACTATACCCACCGCCACACCCTCCCCTGACCACCAGGAGTCCCTGGTTCACAGGCCAGCATCCCGGGAAGGGCAGCGAGGCTCACCGGCACTCACATCCCCTCCCCAGAAGGAGCGCAGGATGAGGCGTTAAGTATCATGGGGCTGGGAGGAACTGAACACATCTTCCCAGGGCTGAGCCAAGGGAGTTTCTGGCGGCTTAGTGTGTGCATA
>NW_005871384.1:267066-283493 GCF_000147115.1 Myotis lucifugus
TACAAAGAAAGGAAATTCTGACACAGGCTTACAATTGCGGAGGGAACCCTTGACGGTGTTATGCTAAGTGAAATAACCCGGACCACAACAGAACAAATACTATGATTCCATTGACGTGAGGCACCAGAGTAGTCACGGAGTGATCAGAACCCGCTGCCTGGCTGGATGCCCAGAAAGGACCCCTCTTGGCTGTCAGGGTGCTTGCGGAAACATGAGGAAAGGAGACGGGGACATGGATTAGACCAGGCGCGGGCGGGCGAGCTCATAAAGATTGGGGAGCGGGGCGGGGCATCAGTCAGAGCCTGACCCTGAACCTGGCCTGGAACCTAAGGCCCCCCCCCCCCCCCCGCCTCTCCCCGCCAAGGTGTGCGTGTGTGCGTGTGTGTGGTCCTGAAGAGCGTCATGTCTCGGGTCACACAGAATGCCCTGACGGCCTGTGTGCATCTGTGGGCGCGAAGCGCACCTACAGACCTAGGGCGCGTTTGTGCGCGGGCCAGGGCGCGGCGCGGCATGGGGACCGCACGGTCGGTTCGCTGGGGCAACGGCGCCTGCTCCGATCCCTAAGTCAGTATTCAGCTCCTCGCTCTTTGCAGACGCTCCCTGCGCCTCCCCCTCTCGGGGCTGCAGCGGCGCAGGCGCCGGCCAAGCCGATCGCTGAGCGGGAGCGGGCGGCCGTGCTCCCGGCCGTCCCGGGGGAGCAGGTGAGCGACCCGTGCCGCTCGCCCTCCAGGCCTTTGGGAGACGGAGACGGAGACGCCGCCAGGCCGCGCTGCGCCCCCGCCCCCGCCTTTCCTTGCTTGGAAGTACCCGCCTTGCTTCTGTTGGAATCACCCTCTTCTCCTGCCTGGAATCCCTCCTCCCCCCTGCCTGGTTTCCCTCTCCTCCGCCTGCTTGGATCCCTTCTCGGGGTTGGAATCCTCTTCCCCCCGCTGGATCTCCGGCTCATCCCTTGCCTGGCACCTTCCCCTTACTGGCATCCCTCTCCCGCTGAGATGCTCCTCCCTTTCGGATACCTCCCTCACTCGGATCTTCTTCCTGCCCCTGGCTGGCACTTCGCCTCCTTGTCCCCTGTCTCGCGCTCTTCATGACTGCCAAGTTCACCCGCGGCCTGCCTCTCGAAGGCTCCCCTCCTCATCCCTCCTTCCCTACCTGGTACCTTTCCATCCCCCCCGCCCCCCGCATTTCCCCTCCTTCCCTTTGCCTGGCGCCCTCCTGCCTGGTACCATAATCTCCTCCCTCCAGTCTGGCACCTTCCCTCCTGCACGATTGTCTTGCACCTACTCCTCCTCGTCACCTGTCACCTCCCCTCTGCCTAGCACTTTCCCATTCAACTCTTGCCTGGCATCCTTGCCCTCTGCCCTACACCCCTGCCTGGCACCTCCCCTCCTCCTCCCTGCCTGGCGTCTTCCCACCTCCCATCTAGCCTGGCACCTTCCCTCCTTCTCCCTGCCTGGCACCTTCCCTCCTCCCCCTGCCTGGCATCTTCTCTCCTCCCATCTAGCCTGGCACCTTCCCTCCTTCTCCCTGCCTGGCACCTTCCCCCCTCCCCCTTCCCTGGCACCTCCCATCCCGCCTGGCACCTTCCCTCCTCCCATTCTGCCTAGTACCTCCCCTCCTCCCCCCTGCCTGGCATCTTCCCTCCCCCCTGCCTGGCATCTTCCCTCCTCCCTCCTGCCTGGCATCTTCCCTCCTCACATCCTGCCTGGTCCCTCCCCTCCTCCCCCCTGCCTGGCACCTCCCCTGTCTCTACTTGGCTGTATACCTCTCTCCTATTCAGGTGTTTCTCTCTCTCCCACCTTCCTGCAGGGCACCTCCCCCAGTCCTGGGCTGGTAATCTCTCCCCTGTTGGCCTCTTCCTCTCCATGGCCTTGTCTTCCTCCTCACCCTTCCCAGAGTCACCCCCTGGCCACCAGCCCCTGCACATGACCTGAGCCACTCTCAAGCCCTCCACTCCCGCCCCCGATCTACAGCACCACCCTCCCCTCAATCCCCATGCCCTGCCTGGGGAACTCAGCACTGGCCACCCTGAAGCCCAGGGCCCACAGGGCGAATCCAGGGAGGCCCTGCACAGCGGAGGGGATGGCTGCCACTACCTGCCTGCCGCTCCTACAGTTCCCTCGCGAGGCCTAGGCTGACCAGAAGCCACCCAGTTCCCATCCTGGCCTGCCGGTCACACCCTCACCTCCAGTGCCCAGCTCTCTGCCCACCTGTTGCCAGGTCCCCAGAGCTTCGCCCCTGTAGGGACCTGGGCCTGCCTGGGTTCTCAGCTCTGTCCCGGCTCTGTCCTCGGGAGCCAGTGTCTGACGGCTTCCTGCGCACCCTGCCCCATCCCACGCTCTTCCTCGTGCCACCAGCCTGGGCCCTCGCCACCACCTCAGTCCTGGTCACTCCCTGTCAGGGGCTGGTCCATGGTGGCCCCTCAACTGTCTTCTTCCCCAGCCTCCTGGGGCCCTTGAATCTGCCTGGGGCTCGAGGTCTGCCGGCCCTCCCACTGCCCTCTCCTTTCAGATCCTCCTCAGAATGGCGCTTGGAGCTGCAGGCGAGGTGGGCTCTGGGCCCGCACCCCGAGGGGGCACCGGATGAGTGCCCTGCTGCAGCACCCTGCCACCCATGACTCCAGGCCTTCAGCACCCACCCACCGTGGTACAGGTAGGCGCTGCCTCCCCCCAGCCTGGGAGCAGGAACCCTGGGGCCCAACTGAGAGTTGCTGGCGTCTGGCCCCCTCTTGGCACTTCTGCCCCAGCCAGGCCCATGGCGGTGCCTCTTCTCAGCCCTCGCACAGCTGGAGCCTCGGCCCAGGCCCCGCCAGCACACCCTCCACCTTCCCCCCTCCTGTCCCTGGGTCCTGCCTCTCGGAGCCAGCTGAGCCAGGGACAAGCAAGCCTGAAGCCGTGTTTTTGGTTCAGGTGAAAAGGGTCTGTGTCTATGGCTTGTTCCACTTCCTTCCCACCAACAGACACCCCGACACACATCTCTCCTCTCCCCCATGTGTGAACACACCCCCATGTGCACGCACGTGCTCCCCCTGCTGGGAGGAACCTGCTGACCCCTGGCACAAGGTGGCCTCCAGAAACCTACCCCCAAACACGCTGTGGCAGACGTGCCAAAGCCTGCAGGGCTGGAGGGTTTGTTCTTAGCAGGAGGGGGAGGTAGCAGCCTGTCGCAGGGCCTTGGGGGAGTTAGCCCTGTGCTGCCCCTAGGCAGGCCTGCGGCTCAGAGGCTCAGAGGCGCTCCGCGGGGCCCACTGATGTGGGCTGGACCCTCCTGGGCCTCCTCCTGGCAGAGGGAGAGGAGGACGGCCTGGCTAGTCCCACATCAGCCCCCCTGGCCCAGAAGGACACACTGAGGCACCGCATGGAAAGGCCACCTGGCGGAGGGCGCGTTCATCTTGGGGAGGGGCTTGCGCTGGTCTGAAGCCTGCGGTCTGGTCTGGGCTCCGCCTGCCCAGCCCCACCTGCCTCTCTGGCTGCCTCACTGGTGGGGTCACCTGGCAACAGCCTGTGAGACCCAGTCCCAGCAGGAGGAGCGGACAGGCCATCCCGCAGGAAGTGCCACAGGGCCCTGGGAGGGACACGGGGGAAGCCCTGGATGGGCCATTTGAGGCAGCCTTTTGGAGAAGAGGAGGCGGGTCAGCTGGTGCCAGGGTCAAGGGTGAGCTGGATGAGAGTGGCTTTCTCAGCTTCTCCTTCCTCAGAAGCTGCTGAGGACTCAGCGTCCTGGTGTGGCTGCTCTGAGGCAGGGGCAGCCCCGTCCCCTCCACCCCCTCCCCTGTGGCTGGAAGATGTGAGCGCTGGCGGCTGGCAGGCCCAGAGGATGGAGCAGCAGGGTGGCGGGGAGCTCCGACATCCGCCGCTGTCACCCTGGAATATGTGCAGTGAGGGGCAGGACAGTCAAGGCCCCAAACAGAGGTCCCATCCACTGCCCCAAACCTAAGCACCGTCTGAGGGGAAGTGGGGACCTATTCCTCAGCTTGCGGGTCGGTTTTAATGCGGAATCCTGGAGGAAAGTTATGAGCTAGTGTCCCACACACGTTCTTCCTGGGTGCTCTTAAGTTCTGGGGTGTCTGAGGGCAGAGGCCAGGTCCCGTGGGGGTGGGGAGGCCGGTGGGAGGCAGCTGAGGTCCCTGGGAGATACGCCAGAGTCAGGTCCCCAAATGGTCAGGCCTCGTACATTTCCACCGGTTTGGGGTGCACTGAGCTAAGCCCTGAGGGGCTCCCAGCAGCAGTCGGCAGGTGCCTCAGGCTGTGAGGATGGGCAGTGGGGGAGGGGAGGCTTGAGAAGACTGGGAGGCCCTGGGACAGTGAGTACATCCTGGTGACACCTGGTCCCCAAGTGGCCCCAGTCACAAGGTGGATCTAAGGCTTATCTGGGATTCCTGGGGAGTCAGGAGCCCCAACCTCCCCATGTGCTGAAGGTGGTGAGGAGTCAGGTGCTAGAGGAAGTTTCTGGCAGTTTATTTCAGAGTCACATTAGCCTAAAGTGGCCTTCATTCAGTGTGTACAGTGGTGGGTGTGGAGCTGGCTTGGACGCCTGGCAGTGTGGGCACGTGCTCTCACTTGGATGCTGACAAGCTCTGAGCTAGCTCGGGTCTAGACCAGGCGTCCAGAGCTGGACTATCACCCCGCCCCGCCCCAGCGCTTCACAGTGCGATGGCAGGTGAGAGCTCCCTGTCAGTGAGCTGTTAAATGGCAGAGGTAATGGGTGAAGGTGAAGGTGTTGCCAGGAGGAGGCTGAATGGCCCTGGGTTTGGTGGATTCTGAACTCTCTTCAGTTGCTGCACCAGTGGGGTCAGCCTGCGTCTGGTGGGCACTCAGCTAAGGGACACTTTGTGGGGCCGTGTCCCCCAAAGCAAGGCGTGTGCAGACCCTCGGTGACCATAAGGGACCCAATGGGAGAGCAGTTGCCCTCAGGCTGGCTCTTGATTTGCTTCCCAAGCTGTGAACCTGATTTCTCTGTGACCCAAACCTGCAGGAAATTTGAGTTGGTCTTATGCGCACGTCCCCCTGGTGCCTTGACTGGAATTTACGAACTTGGATCACTCCATGTCAACCGTCTCTCCAGACTGCAGAGCACTCTGGGCCTGAAGGGAGGGAGAGAACGGGGGACGAGAGGATGCCCACCTCATTCCAGAAGAGTTGGAGGGAGGTAGTACAGGAAGGAAATGTATGGCCAAGAAAGGGTTAGTGCACAACATGCAAACCGAGAGGCCCTGGGACCCTCCCACGTGCGGAACATGAGCACTCATGTGGGTCACGCTGCCCTTATGACAAAAAGCAAACCATTTGTTCAGAAACACTGTGATTTCTGGCCCTGGCACCCCAAGAAGTCTCTCCTGTATGATGACATAAGGGGGACACTGGGTGACAAATTTAAGTGATGTCCTTAACAACACCCTGAATTTCCTGGGCTAAGGCAAGGACTAACACAAGCTGGGCAGCCAGAGAAATATTGCTGATTGTGCTCAATCCAACGATAACATTTAGAAAAACCAGAGGAATGCATTGCCTGCCGTCAGGAAATCCTCTCGGTTAATATTTACAACAGTGTTTCCGATAAATATCAGGCAGGAGGGCTCGGTTCCAACCAGGAATCATGTAGTCACATTCCTGGGGTAAGGGTAGCATCCTCCTAGGAGAATAGAGACCCTCCCAGCATGTGTGCCCAACGGTGAGTTTGGGTGGAGAGCGGGCCCCACCACCTGCCTTACCCACCAGGTCCTGAACCCACTCGGAAAGGGCACGGCTGCAGGGATTATCAATGTTATTGCGGGAAAGCTGGACTGAAGAGGGCCTTGAACCCGAGGCCCAGATGCAGACCTGTGTGCTCACTGGGGCATGGGAACAAGAGGAGATGGGCAGGCTTCAAGGGAAAGGCAGGGACGGCCTATATTCACTCCCCACCCCCCGCCCCCCGCCGCGCCCGCCCTGCCCAGGAGAGGAACGTGTCCAGCAGGTGTCAGACTCTCACCACTTCATCAGACAGCGCCCCACCCAAGAGAAGAGGGTGGAGAGACTGGGCGAGGAATCTTCTCTTCAGAGGAATAGAGGAGAAGCTTTCTGTGAACACATGAACACAAGAGGCCAGGGTTGCCTCTCCAGTGGGGGTGGGGCCGGCCACATTGCTGACCTGGGAGTAACCTTTGATCCCACCCCTTCCTTTTTTCTGCATAAGAACAATCACCTCATTCTTTTTTAAAAAATGCATTTATTTTTTTAAAAATATCTTTATTGTGGAGGGTATTATAGATGTCCCCCTATTCCCCCAATTGCCCCCCTCCACCAAGTTCCTGCCTCACTGCAGGCCTTCATCATCCTATTGTCTGTGTCCATAGGTAATGCATATATGCAAGATCTTTGGCTAATCTCTTCCCACCTCCACCCCCTCTTCCCTTTGAGATTCATCATTCTGTTCCATGTTTCCATGCCTCTGATTCTATTTTATTCACCAGTTTATTTTGCTCATTCGATTCCTTGTTTGTTTATTTTGATTTTTAGATTCCGTTGTTGATAGATATGTATTTAGTGCCATTTTAATGTTCATATTTTTCTCCTTCTTCTTCCTTTTCTTAAAGAATATCCTTCAACATTTCATGGAATACTGGCTTGGTGGTGATGAACTTCTTTAGGTTTTTTTTGTCTGTAAAGCTCTTTATCTGACCTTCAATTCTAAATGAGAGCTTTGCTGGCTAGAGTAATCTTGGTTGTAGGTCCTTGCTACTCATCACCTTGAATATTTCTTGCCACTCCCTTCTGGCCTGCAAAGTTTCTGTTCAGAAATCAGCTGACAGCTGTATGGGTGCTCCCTTGTAAGTAACTAACTGCTTTTCTCTTGTTGCTTTTAAGATTCTCTTTCTGTCTTTAACCCTTAGCATTTTAATTATGATGTGTCTTGGTGTAGTCCTCTTTGAGTTCCTCTTGTTTGGGACTCTCTGCACTTCGTGAACTTGTAAGTCTATTTCTTTCACCAGATAGGGGAAGTTTTCTGTCATTATTGCTTCAAATAGGTTTTCAATATCTTGCTCTCTCTCTTCATCTTCTGCCACCCCCACGATGTGAATGTTGGTACTCTTCAAGTTGTCCCAGAGGCTCCTTATACTATCTACATATTTTTAAATTTTTCTTCTTCTTTTTGCACTTCTGATTGGGTGGTTTTTCCTTCCTCATATTCCAAATCATTGATTTGATTCTCAGAATCCTCTACTCAACTGTTGAATCCCTGTAAATTATTCTTTATTTCAGTTAGTATATGCTTAATTTCTGACTGGTCCTTTTCATGTCTTTTGAAATTCTTACTAAGACCCTTGAAAGTCTCACTAAGTCCCTTGAAGTTCTCATTAAGATTCTTGATTAACCATATAACCATGGTTTTGAACTCTGTATCCAGTAGTTTGCTTGCTTCCATTTGTGACATGTTTCTTTATCTCTGCATTTTGGCTGCTTCACTGTGTTTGTTTTATGTAGTAGGTAGAGCTACTATGTCTTCTGGAACTAGTAGAGTGCCCTTGTGTAGTAGGTGTCCTGTAGAGCCCAGTGGCTCAGCCTCCCCAGTCACCTGGGCTGGGAACTGTAGGTGTGCCCCTATGTGGGCTGTGTGCATAGTCTTGTACTTGAACCTTGATTGCTGTTGGCGTCACTGGGAGGAATTGACCTCTAGGCCAAACTGGCTGTGAGAACCAGCTGCAGTGGAAGAGCAGCTGTGCAGGAGACACCCCTATGGAGCAGGACTTGCTTTAGTAAGGCTTTGGTGCTTACTGAGTCTGCCTCTTGAGTGTGTTGCTTGTGGATGTGTAGAGTTATAATCTGGTATGGTCTGAAGCTATCCATCAGGTACACTGGCTCTGGGGCCTTCTGGGAGGTTCAAAGTCAGACACTGCCTGGGCCACCTGGCAGGAGCTACAGAGAGGTCTGTAGATGGCTGCTACTTGTATTGGGCTTATGAAGTGCCCAGGCAAGGCCAAGCTGTGAAGCAAGGCAGGCTTGTGCTAGTGCTGGGTATTCGGCCCTTTATTGATAGGTTTGGGGCACACTGACACCAGCTGCTGCTTGTTTGAGAGATTTTAGCAAAGTTTGAAGCCTGAGCCAGGACAGGCTCTTCATATGGAAAAGCTACAGCAAACAGCTTGGGTGGGGCTGAAAATTGGATGGGGCAGGGTTTCAGGGAATCACCAGTGGGGAGCAAAAAGTGTGAGCCAGGCTGATGGAAACTCAGATATGGCTGCCAGTCAGCTCTGCGACCTGGGAGGGAGGGGGAGAGAAGGGGCTCAGAGAGGGGTAAAGCGGGAGAGGAGGTCCTAGCACTAGAACAATGACACCTGCCTGCAAGCACCCCTTGTCTGGGAGAAATCCATCCCTGATTTCCTGCCACTATGACAAACACTCCTCCCTGTATGTCCCTGTGTCCCCCAAAGCCATCTGGCTCTGGAGCTCAGAGGGATAGAGTCTGAGTAAGTTCGTGCTCTGGCCTTTTAAAAGGAGCTCTCTGGGTCTCCAGCAGCCTCCGTGTCACTCAACCACAATCCCTGCTGGTTTTTACAGCCTGGAGTTACAGGGACTTCTCTTACCAGCTCTGGAACCCTGGGCTGGGGGCCAGATGTGGGGCTGGGACCCCTTACTCCTCACAGGGGGTGCCTCTGCAGCCAATATATCCCTTGCAATTAAAGAAATGGCACATGTGGGTGTCTGACCAGCCTGTTCTGCGCTTCCACTCCTCCTACCAGTCTCAATGTGCTTTCTTTTTTACTTCTCTAATTGTAGGACTTCCATTCAGCCAGCTTTCAGGTAGTTTTGAATGATGGTTGTTTTGTACTTTCATTGTAATTTTGATGTGGTTGTGGGAGGCAGCAAGTACCAGCGTTTACCTATGTCGCCATCTTGATTCCTCTCTCCTATCACCTCATTCTTTTATTTGATTTTTATTTCCTAGACACATCTCAATTCCATCGGCTTACTTCTCAGGTCACCATCCTGGTCCATCTGCTGCTGTCTTCTGCCCAGATCACTGAGGTAGCCACCTAATTGGTGCCCCACACTTAGTCTGGCCCCCTTCCCCAAGCCCCAACCCACCAGGGCATTCACAGGGGGCTTCCTGAAACACGACCTGGCCCGTCTTCCCTGTCCTCATGGCCTTCAAATAACTGCCCTCGCTCACGGCCTTCACACATGCTATTCCCTTTGCCAGCAATACTCTTTCAGCTCCCTTCACCTGCCTAAGTATGCTCATTCTTCAAGGCTAGACTTAAATGCCACTCCTTCCGGGGACACTTTTTCACTCCCCACCTTCTTATGTACCAGAAATTTAAATATTTCATTGTAGAGCCCCTTAAAGGCACAGACTGCATGCATCTGTCTTGTTCAGCATAGCACACAAAAATATTTCTTGAATGAGCGAGTGAATAAATGAGGCAGTCAGAGAAGAAAGGAGGTGGCCCTGACAGCTGATCCTAAGATGAGCCTGCCATCCCTTTTACTGTTGGCCATGCCCTCTCTACACCCCCATGACCCAGGAGTGGGCCTTTCTTACCTGCCCACCTTGACCTGCCAACACCTGAGCAGCTCCATCCAGCTGCTCTTGGCCCCCACCCGGCAGCCCCTCCCCAACAGGACCTGTTCACCATGTTCCAAAGCTTAGTCCTTCCTCAGTTGTTCTTGTGGTGACCTTGGTCTTGCCCTTTGGAGAATATTTCTGCTTCCACGACATTTGTCCGCCCCCAGACACTTGGAGACAGTCGTCACACACTCTGCACCTGCTCTCGGGAACATCCAGTTCTGGCTTCTTCAAATGTTCCTACCTGGGGGCATGTGCAGGCGGTTCATGACCTTGGTGCCCACTGGGGAGAGACAGCCAGAGGGGGCGAGGGTGCCTAGTGGTGTCAGCCTTTGTATTTACTCAGGCCTGGTCTTTCATCTGTAAAGTGGGACTTAATGCCCCTTCCATAAGGATGCAGTGGATGCTGAGTAACAGGCACTCCACCCAAGGCCTCATGTGTGGTGAATGTCAGTGCATGGGTTAAATGGTTAAATGTCCTTCTAGGGCTGCTCCGGCTCCAGGTGTCATCTGTAGACCCCAGAGCAGGAGTCCTCAAACTATGGCCCGCGGGCCACATGCATATACAAATATTGTATTTGTTCTTGTTTTGTTTTTTTACTTCAAAATAAGATATGTGCAGTGTGCATAGGAATTTGTTCATAGTTTTTTTTAAAAACTATAGTCCGGCCCTCCAACCGTCTGAGGGACAGTGAGCTGGCCCCCTGTTTAAAAAGTTTGAGGACCCCTGCCCCAGAGCATGACTTTCTAGCAGTGACCAGGGTCTCCCTTAGTTCCAGGCCACACCCACCATTGGCTCATAAAGGCCCGGGGTCAGTGAGGAGCCCCTGGGGCTTCCTCCCACCAGCCAAGATGTGCCTTCTCCTTGTCCCATACCTGTGCAGTCATCTTCCCAGCCAGCAGCTCTCCATCGGCCTGATGTAACCTGCATATTTGAGAGGCCTAACTTCTTTCCTCTAATAGAGTTTTCAGTTGGAAGCGGGGGGAGGGGGGGCGGGGGGGGGAGTGAACCGGTGTGGGGCTCCAGGAGAGAGCCCTGTGGTCCCCCAGCTCTCTGGGGCTGTGGACACATCTGACTGAGTTTCAGCAGCTGAATCAGCAGCAGGGCCGCAGGTGGGTCGCTTTGAGGCAGGAGGAGGGGGGAGGTCCCTTTGGGTAGAAGCTGAGACCTGGTTTTGTCACAAATCTGACTTCCCCCACCCATCAGGAAGCATCATTTTGCTTTTATTTTTGTGCCTCAGTTTACCCTCTGAGCCCCTATTTTACCGCCTCTTATCCTATCTCACCCTGGCCTCTCCCTTCATGTTACAACTCTGTCTTTGAAACCCTTCAAAAATTTGCCTGTTCAGTAGATGATAGCTCTATCTGTCAAGAACCCCCTCACCCCACAACTGCCCCTCCCCCATTGCCCACCCCGCACTTCCTCAGCAGCACCTGAGGCTTAAAGCACCACCTGCAGGAGGGAACAGAGCAAAGCATGTGCAGTCAGAATAATAGCAGCCAGTGCTGATGGAGGACTCATGGCAAATTCAAGAACTGTTTTTAGAATTTTTCATGGCTTAACACTTATCCTTACCACAACACTATCAGGTAAATGCCATTATTATCTTCATCACTTTTAAGATGAGAAACTGAGGCACAGAGAGGTTAAGTAGCCTCTGAATGGTCGGGGCAAGAGTCCCAGGTGGGGTCTCTGGACCACATCTGGCTCTCGGAGGTGTGTGTGGCCCAGACCACAGGGAACAGCCAGGCCCTCTACCTCCAGCAGAGACCTAAGGTCAAAGGCTAATTGTTCTGGTGCTCAAAGCCCAGACCACTTATTTACATTAATTGCTGAGCCCCTAGGGGCATTAGAGTTTGTGGTCCCTAAAATAGGGAATTAGGAGGAGGAGTGGATTAGAGAGCTCTTGCCCGTTCAAAAAGGGGCACCCCCTTCTAACCTCCACCTGACTGTCCAAGGTCTTGGTGGGCTTATTGCCAGATTTCCCATTTCTTAAGAGACTGGAAATCTGGTTCTTTATGTGAAATCTGCCAATTTTTAAGGTTTCTAAGAGTGCGTAAGACACAGTGTGGGCTAAGCGAAAGCTGTCTGCCTTGCCCAATTGGTAACATCCATCTTGAACTTTCCTTACCCCTGTCATCTCTTTTATCCCTCAGGCTCAGGACGTTTCTCACCCCGAGAACTTGAGGGCCTCAGTTTGAGAAACATTGCATTAAGAGTTGCTGTCACTTTAGGTAGTCTCTTGTCATCAATGAGTTATAAACAAAATGTGAAGAACTTTGTCAAAATGTGAAGACCCCTTCCCAAGTATCAGTCAGGGATCCCATTTTGAGAAGCATTGCTCATTAATCCTCAATGGTATGCTGCTGATGGGAAGGGTGGGGACTGCTGTGGAACCCCCCTCTCAACTTGTCTATGTTTAAACCTGGGGCAGTGGCCCCACCTTCCACACTAGTTCGCTGTCTGGCTCTGTCAATTATTAACCTTGTGCCCCTCATTTTTAAAAAGGGTATAGTAATATCCTGCCCTTTCACTTCCTGGGATGTTGAAAGAACCAGATTATATAATGAATATTGAATTGTTTTATAGGCTATTAAGCTTCATTAAGATATATATGTTAATTTGGACATATATCCAAAGTATTTGACAAAGACTTTGACAAAGTCTTCCCCAATATTTTGAGTTTGGCACATAAACATGGGCTGGGTGCAGTGGTGTGTGTTTAAATACCCAACAACTGGCTCTTCACAGGCTGGGAAGGGGGAGCTGAGCTCTGATCTGTATTGTTTGCCAATTCCTATGGTGTAAATACTCCTACTGTGGCTGATTGTATTTTATTATTTATTTATTTATCCTCACCTGAGGATATTTTTCCACTGATTTTTAGAGAGAGTGAAGAGAGAGGGAAAGGAAAGAAAGAGAAAAATATCGATGTGAGAGAAACACATCGATTGGTTGCCTCCAGCATGAGCTCCGGCCAGGGCCCAGGCCAGGGAGGAGCCTGCAACCCCTTGACCGCAGTCAAACCCAAGACCCTTCTATCTGCAGGCCGACGCTCTATCCACTGAGCCAAACCGGCTAGGGCACTGGCTGATTTTTAACTACCACATGACACTCCATCATGGGACTGGATATTCCTGTGATGGAGTAAATTTACTGCCAGGTGAAGACAGCCCAAGGGGGTAGATTGTCTGGAGAGAGGGTTTTGTCCTGGTGCCTGTCCTCTTTCAATATCTTCAGCAAAGACCCGGATGAAGAGAGGTTATGCTCACTGGGTTTATGAATGAGGCACAGCTGGAAAGGACAGTAAATATATTGGATAATGGAACTGAGATTCAAAAGCTCTCAAGCCAGAACAATGGGCTAAGGCTTACAAGATGAATATGAACAGGAATAACTATGTGTCTGTTCTTGAGTCCACAAAGGCAACATTACAAGAATGGGATGGGGAGACATGCTTTGGCACAATTGGAGTAGGAAGCGAATTGAGGTTTAATTGACAGTGAGTTCAATACAAGGCCAGAGTGGGAAGGGTGGTTACCAAGGAGTGATTCATTAACAGTGGTACTTTATTCAGCCCTCTGTGACTTAAAGCAAATTTTCACATGTCCTCTCATTACTGTTTTGCTATTGACAGTAACCCAATGAGACGATGGTATGCCCATTTTAGAAATGAAGGGAATGAGGGTCAGACCGGTTGACATGATTTCACACTGCTGTCTTCTTGTCCATAGGCCGTGGGGTGAACACTCAGACTCAGGCCTTCTGGGCCAGGCTCTGCCCTGTGTTGTGCTTGTGGAACACATTGTTCTAGGGCAGTGGTTCTCAACCTTCTGGGCCTTTAAATACAGTTCCTCATGTTGTGACCCAACCATAAAATTATTTTCGTTTCTACTTCATAACTGTAATGTTGCTACTGTTATGAATCGTAATGTAAATATCTGATATGCAGGATGGTCTTCGGCGACCCCTGTGAAAGGGTCGTTTGACCCCCAAAGGGGTCGCGACCCACAGGTTGAGAACCGCTGTAGGGGCTGTGCTTAGGATATGGGAGCAGAATGGATGGCCCACGGACTGGCCAGCAGGTCACATGCAGACCACTGTAGGGATCGTGAAGAGCCGTGTCGGGGTGGACTAGTAATTAGTACCTAGGGCTGCCACGAAGTACCACAGACCAGGCCGGAAACAACTGAAATGCATTTTCTCACAGTCTAGCAGTTGGAAGCCTGAGATCAAGATGTCAGCAGGGGTGGTCCGTCCTGGGGGCTGTGAGGAAGGACCTGTGGGGAAGGCCTGCAGATGGCCATCTTCTCCTCTGTCTCCTCACATCATCTTCCCTCTGTGTGTGTCAGCCTCTGTGTCCAAATGTCCCCTATTTCTTAACGACGCGGTCACATTGGATTAGAATCGACCTAATGGCCATCTGAACTCGATGACCTCTGTAAATGCCATGTCTCCAGATAAGATCACAGTCTGAGGTGCTGTGGGTTAGGACCCCAACAAATGACTTTGTGGGGAACATAATTCAGCCCCTAACGGGACTGTGATCGCTGCCTTCAGCATTTGCAGGAGAGAAATGAGCTCTAAGTGACCAGAACCTCCAGGAGGTTTGAGCCTGGGTTACACCCGCCACAGGAAGAACCAAGGCCCCAGGGGACAGTTGGACTCCCTGCCACCGTGGAATCCCTTGGGCCCTGGCGGCTGGAACACAGGCTCCCACCTGGCTCTAGCTCTCCCCTCGGGGGACTGTGCGGAGCCGGAGGGGGGCCTCCTTTCTGTGCCACTGATAGTCAATGTGCCACATGTTCGCTGGCAGCCAGCCCATGGCAACCCTGCAGCCAGCTCCCCAGAACTCTCGGCAGGGCTGCAGCTGCTGGCTTCTCCTCCACTGACACCGAGGCCGCCGCACCGCCCAGCCACAGCCCCTGAGGGGTAATTCCCTCTCTCCTCCGCAAGGACTACCATCCTCCTAACCCAGTGCTGGTCCCGGCTCCCCTGACTGCTAGCACGGACCCAGGGCTCTGGAATGGGACGCACTACCTAGTACTAGAACTGCAGCCTTCCTGGCGGCTGGGGTGGGGGGCAGCTGACATGAGCTTCTTGCATCTTGCAGCGTGTCAAGGCCTTCAGTCCCACCAGCCCCTTTCCGGTCCTTAAACTCAGGTGTCTCAAGGGCTGAGGCTGTGTCTAGCACGTGAGTCAGCAGCACTTCTCACAAAGCAGTCCCTAGTGGGTGCTCACTAAGCATGGGGAGGGGAAGGCAGAGGAGAGGTGGGGGAGGACGGTGCAGGGGGAGGCCCTGCTTTGCCTCTAGGTGTCTTCAGCAGCAGCTCCCAAACCTCAGCTTCCCTGGGCCAACAAGCAGCCTTGGGAATTATTCCTGGGTTTAAATCCAGTTGGTTTGCTGTGGTGGCTCCTGAAGCATCTCCCTCTTTCCTGCAGCGCCTACCGTGTTTCTGGGCCACATATACAGGCTAACCACGCCAGGCCCGGCCTGCATACTGTGGCCATTCTCTGCTCAAGGAAGCTTCTGTTGGTTTGGGGAGAACCCAGACTCCCCCCAGGCCCCCATAGTCATCATGATTAACCACTATGATCCCCACAGCTGCAGGGCTCCAAGGGCTCCCTGGTTTCACTGCTCCCCTAGCTGGGGGGTGGTCTGCAGCAGGACCGCCAGGGACCCAGAGGTAAGCAGAGTAGTGGCAGTGGAGCTGGGGGGGTGGGAGAAGGGGGAGTGTTTGAGAGGTGCAGCATCAGGAACCCAGCAACAGCAGCAAGCTCTCATGCAGTGCCTACCCTGTGCCAGGCGCCATGCTGAATTCTGCACACATGTGACCTCACTTTGACACTCCCATCCACCTGCGAGGCAGGTGTAAGGATCCCTGTTGTGAAAATGGAGAAAATGAGGCGTAGACAGTCAGGTAACTTGTACAAGTTTCGGTCATCAGTGGCTGAGCCAGGCGTGAACCCACCACTGACTGACTCTGGGGCAGTGGTTCTCAGTCCGGGGCAGTTGCTCCCTCCAGGGACACGGAACCGTGTCTGGAGATACTTTTGTTTGTCCCACTAGAGCAGTGGTTCTCAACCTTCCTAAACTTTAATACAGTTCCTCATGTTGTGGTGACCCCCAACCATAAAATTACTTTCGTTGCTACTTCATAACTGTAATTTTGCTACTGTTATGAATCGTAATGTAAATATCTGATATGCAGGATGTATTTAGGCGACCCCTGTGAAAGGCTCATTCGACCCCCAGGTTGAGAACTGCTGCACTAGAGGGCTGAAGGTGGTGGTAGAAATTACTGAATAGAAACCAGGGATGCTCCTAACATTGTATAATGCATGGCACAGCCTACACACACACACGCGCACACACACGCACACACACACACACACACACACACAAGAGTTATCCAGCCCAAAATGTCAACAGTGCCAAGAGGACTTTAGAAGCCTTGTTCCCAGGTTGAAGCTCAGAGCTATCACACCATGGACCTGCAGAGACCCCACTAGAACTGTGGGTTCAGGACCTGGGGAAAGATAGGCCCCCAGGCCCTGAACCCAGAGGACCTCAGATTTCTTGGGGAAGCAGGCAGAAGTATGTGGGGTTGAGAGGAGGTGGGCCTGCAAGGGACCAGGGATTTCACAAAGCCGGCCTCAGCCTCCCCATGTCCCCACGCAGCAGACCCTATAAGTCACTGGAGCGATGGGCAATGGGCAGGGCAGTTAGGACCCATTGTCACAGGCCTGGGCTGAGACAGGCTGGGTTGCAATATCTAAGGCAAGAGCCTAGGTCTGGGAGCAAGGACATGGTCAGGCAGGGCCAAACACTACCCGGAGTGGGGACTCCTTATACAGGTGGGCTGGGGCACCAAGCAGACTT
>NW_005871384.1:283593-288148 GCF_000147115.1 Myotis lucifugus
ACCTAGCAGGTCCAGGCCCAAGAACACCTGTGTCCTCCCTCAGCCGCTCAATGGTGAGTCTTCATGGGGTTTCTTGGCTGTCACCACACTATTGGGACCCAGGACTAAAGCACAGTCTGCTGACTTATAGGGTCTGCTGTGTGGGGACATGGGGGAGGCTGAGCCCTGCTTCGTGAACCCTGACCCCTAGCAGGCCCGTCTCCTCTCAACCCCACACACTTTTGCCTGGTTCCCCAAGAAATCTGGGGTCCTCTTGGTACAGATGGAGCCTCTTGCCTTTGCTCACATCATTTCTCCTACTCTCTTAGGCCAGATTGAGTTCTTCAGACCTGTGGCCACCAAGCGGCACCAGGAAGGCAGGACAAGGTGGCCCTGGATCTGCCCAAGACCACCACCTGCCTATGGCCAGGTAGCATGTCCCTGCAGGAAGCACGAACCAGGGTGGCCAGGTGGGAGGACAGAGAGGCATTGCTGATCTGGTGATCGCGTGTGCGTTTCCCACCCAAGAGTTACATGCACACGTGTGTCCTTCCCCACGGCCAGGAGAAGCCACCAGACTGCCCATGCTCCACCCACAGGAGCGAAGGGCTGATTCAAAGTTGAACTAAGATTCATTTTTTTGGCTAAAGGATATTTCTAACATAGGACTTAAAGGAACCTCCTAAAAATGCATTGAAATTGGTTTTAGACATCTTGATGGTGCATTTCCTAGAATTTGTATTCTTAGTGTTTGAAACAATCTGCTTGAGATCTTTTGGGGTGAATTTTAAAAGACAAATGAGAGTAATTCAGCTTAAATGTACAGGCTTCTGGGAATCTTGATTTTCTTCTCTAAAAGGCAGGTGTTTGGGGAAGGGGGAGGGGTGTGAGTGTGTGTGTGTGTGTGTGTGTGTGTGTGTGTGTGATTATTCCCAGGGGGCAGGCATTCTACATGGAGATGTCAGGGAGGTAGCTTGGGATGGAGAAAACCCAGAAACCTTGAGGTTGGGAGATGGATTTGCAGTCCCAACCCCACCCCGTAATAGCACCGTGACTGCTGGCAAGTCACATGGCTCCTAGAGCCCTTTTTCCTTATCTTTAGAACAGGAGTCCTATCCCCTACCTGGTAGGGTCTCTGTGAGGACTAGGCTGGTTACTGTGTGTGAAAGTGCCTGGCTGGCCAACAGTAAAGTCCTGTTCAGACCTAAGCCAATGCTATTGCTATGAATCCTACCATGACATGAGCAGATTGTAGCATGTATGCAGGTGTCATTTGGAAGCATGTAGAAATGCATTGCCTTCACCTCTGAGGAATCACTGTCTCGGCCATGTGCCAGCTACTCGGGATTTATTCGTGAACAAGCCAGAAAGGCCCCTGCCTTTGTAGAGCTTACCTTCAAACAGAGGGAAGGAGGGGGACACACTAACACAATTAGTAAGTCCATGACGTAGAATGGTGGAAGGTGTGCAGCACCACGGGGAGATGAGCAGAATATGAGATGACTGCAGAGGGGAGGGAGGGAGGGCTGCAGTTTTTAATGGTGTGGACAGATTGTACCGATTGAGAAGAGGACATTTGAACCAAGACTTTAGGGAGATGGGAGAGTTAGCCATGCAGAAGAGCCTTCCGGGTGGAGGGAACAAAGCCCCAGGGCTGCCCAATGCCTGGAGTTTCTGAAGAACCACAACGAGGCCAGAGGCTGGGGCACAGACAAGAGTGAAGGATTGGCAGGAGGTGGGGACAGAGGGAGCAGAGAGAAGCGTTGGGACTGGGTTCTGGGACCCGCAGGACCTTGGTCCTTACTCAGAATAAGATAGGGGGACTTGGGAGAGTTTCAAGCAGAGAGATGATGTGATCTGACTCCCCTTTTTATTTTTTGTTTTTTTTTAAATGTTTTTATTTATTTCCGAGAGGAAGGGAGAGAGAAATAGAAACATCAAAGATGAGAGAGAATCATTGATCAGCTGCCTCCTACACCCTCACCCCCGAACCTGTAACCCGGACATGTGCCCTGACCTGGAATCAAACCGTGACCTCCTGGTTCACAAGTCGACACTCAACCACTGAGCCACACCGGCCGGGCTGATTTCCCTGTTTAAAGGATCACTCTGGTTGCCAAGTTGAGAATAGACTTGGTGCAGGTTGGAAGCAAGCTAGTCACCACTCACAGATTGAACCAGGTAGTAGCAAGGAGAGGTGAGAAGGGGTTGGAGACTGGATCCAGAGCCAACAGGACTTGCCTTCAGATTGGATGTGGGATATGAGAGAAAGACAGGGTTCTAGGGTCACTCCAATGTTGGTGGCCAGAGAGCAGGAGTTTGTTGTGGGGATATGAAGGTGGAGCCATCTATGAATGATCCAGGTGGAAATGTTGAGTAGACAATTGCATATCCAAGTCTAAGAGTTGGGCAAGGGGACTGCTTGGGAGGAAAACGTTGGTAGTTGTCAACATATAGATGGTCTTTAAAGCTATGACACTGGGTGAGGTCACCAAGGAAGTGATTGTGGAGAAGTGAAGAGGACCAAAGCCTGGGCCTGAAGTGCACCCACCCTGAGAGGGAAGATGAGCTGGACAGCCCCGGAGGTGAGAAGGGGCAGCAAGGGATGCAAGAGGGAAACCCAAGGATGGGAGTGCTCTAGAGCAGCGGTCGCCAACCTTTCGGACCTCACGGACCACCAGTGGCCCACGGATCACCGGTTGGTGACCGCTGCTCTGAGCCAAGGCTAAAGAGTATTTCCAAGAGGAGACAGTGGCCAACTGTATGGAATGAGGCAGCTGCTTGAGCAAGATGATTCCTGAGAACTGAGGGCGGCCCCGACAGGAGCATTTCCAGTGGAGCAGTGAGTAGGATGTGTGCCAGCAAGGATTGGGATGGGAGAAGATACTCTTTGAGAAGCTTTGTTGCATTTGGGCAGTGACCGATAGGATGAGCAGATGGGGAAATGGCAGGACTTTGCTTCTGGCAGGAGGCATCCAGGAACGAGGGGAAGGCTGACCATGTGATGGTGTGGGAGAGAATTGCTGGAGCAACGTCCTTGAGGGTGTGAGAAGGGACAGGAGCCAGGATACCAGGGATGGCAGCTCCGGACCAGAGCACAGATAACTCCTATAGGAACGGGACCACAGCACAGGTGACTCCTATAGGAACGGGAGAGAGCTGCTGGGAGATGGGAGGTTGGTGGGAGTCTCTGGAAGTTTCTTTCATTTTCTCAGTGAAGCAAGAAGCACGCCTATCATCTGGGAGTGCAGAGGGGAGGAGGATTTTGAAGTCAGAGGAGGGAGAAGAAAACTCATGTCGAAGTGGGACCAGGGAAGGAAATGAATGGACCAGAGATGGCTCGAGGCCACTGAACTCGGTGCTCCTGAAGTGACAGTGAGACCAGTTCTGGGCAGGGGTGTGTTTCACTCCAGCCACAGTCAGCTGCTGGGTGCAGGGGAGGAGTTAGTGAAGCTGGATTTAACTCTAAAGAGAGTCAAGAATAGATGCAAGGGAGGTTAAAATGAACTTTTATGTTATATATATTTCACCATAACTTGAAAGAAGCAAGTCTATATGCAGGTGTCATTGCAATGAGGGATGTGGGTCAGAGAAATGGACCCGAGGTTCCAGTGGAGTCACAGGTTTGGGGGGGTCAAGGCACTGGACAGAGTGGTCAGAGAGTGGAGTGCTTGAGACTGATACCGGGGTGCGGACTGCAGTGCCTGGAATGACAAGGCACAAGAGATGACCTGGGTGTGAGTGGCTGGGGGTGGGGTTGGGGGGAGGATCACTGGAGGTGAGGAGGCCAAGGAATCAAGACCAGAGGATCTGAAAAGCAGCAGGAAGAGGGCAGGGAGTTACACTGGCGGGAGTGACAGTGAGCTGGAGCTGGAACCCCCAGGAAATGAAGGCACCATGTGTGGGGATAAAATGCAAAACTGGGGCCTGGAAGCCGCTGCCATGGGCCAGGAGGGGTACTGCCCCACCTCAAGGTCAGTGGCGGGGGAGGTTCTGGGGAAAACATCATCAAGGGGAGCCGAGCTCTGTCACAAGAAAGCAAAAGGGATGTTCATAGAAGTGGCCAAGTGGATTGGACATCTTACTTATGACAGAGCACAGAGTGGAAGGGCTCAGGCTGGTGGGAGAGGGGAGCAGAGAGGGTGCTGGAGCCTTGCGGGGCCACGCCTGCAGGAGTGGAGGGAAGTGCGGGGTTTCCTATGGCAGGAAGGCAGGTGTGCCACAGGTAGCCCACAGGCGTGGTGGAGAGGCAGGGTGTCGGGTGAGGGGCAGAGGGCAGGGCTCCCTGGGCCCCATGGATGCAGAGGACAAAGTGCATTTCAGACCCCGAGAGCAGCGCTCACCCTTGACTCCAGGTGAAGCTGAAGACACCTGGGAGGCCAGGTCCCTGAGCTGTTCCATGGATGTTTTATCTGTACATTCCACTGCCCGTTGCCATTTGGTTTAATTTCCCCAAAAATGTCTTCAAGGAAATTCAGATGAATTCTTTTCTCTAGTCAGTTCTCTTCACTTGGGTGACATCCCAGACCTCAGAATGTAGTGGCTGGCGGAAATCCCTCTGACCACCTGGTCAGAG
>NW_005871384.1:291038-293100 GCF_000147115.1 Myotis lucifugus
CGCCGGGCGCGGTCGGGGAGGCGCCGAGCCCGTTCCGCCGCCGCGGCGCATCTCTCGGCGCGGGGAGCGGCGCTTTGCCATTTGGTGCCGGTGGAGCTTCGCGGCGAGGGAAGGAGCGATGGGGGGACGGCAGGGGGGACTCCGGCTCCGGGCCGCCGGCGACCGCCCTCCGCTGGGCACGCGCCCGTCCTGGCCGGAGCGCGAGCTGGGCCGGTCGGCACGGGCGGAGGGGCTCGGAGGAAGGCCCCTGCCCGCTGGAATCTGGGCTTTCCCTGGCCTCCTTCCCACCCGGCTGGGGACAGCGGCGGGGCGCTGCTGACTGCCCTGGGGGCCGAGCGGCTGGGGCTCCTGGCCGGTGTGACGTGGAAGCTCTGGCCGGTACCCACACTGGCACCTCTGCTTTCTGGCCCGAAGGCTACCTGTGCCCGCACCGCCAGGGTCGCCCCTGTAGCGACGGCAGGCAAACTCGTCTGCGGGCGGGTGCCGGTGAATCTGGCCTGGCGAGTGGGCTGTGGAGCTGGTTAAGGTGCGCCCGCAGGTGCGGGTCCTGGTGGCTCCTGTCCCCTGGTGTTTGCATTAGTGTGGGTGCCTGGACGATGGGGCGGGGCGTGCGTGCGTTACATGCAGCATAGGGATATCTCCCAGGGGTGGCTGCAGGGGAGGCCCTGACCTTGGTTGGCCCAGAAGGGGGTTCTTATGGACCTGAGTGATACCAGCTCCTGGGGTCCACCACAGCCCTTGGTCCAACCCCTCCGACAACTCCACCATGAGACCAAGCCCCCTCACACATGCTGGGCCATCCTACCCTCAAACTGCCCAGCTGCGTAAGGCTTTTTTCCAAAAAGCCTCTCCAAGAATTGAGAACTCTGCTTTACACAAAGCCGAGGGGAGTCTACCCCTGCCCCGTTCCCCAGGCCCCCACGGCCTGTGGTTTCACACGCCCATGCTAGAAGCACCCACGGAGGGTGGGGGTGCCCAGCCCATGGTGACTCACGCCTTCAGGTAAGTGGCCAAGTACGAGTTCTGTCCACTGGCCACTGAGTTGTGGGTGGTTGCAAGAGTTAGCAGGCATTTGGTCATGTGGAGGCCGTGTGCCCAGGCATGGCGGAGGAGCAAGACTTAAAGCCAGTCCCTGACCTCAGGGGCTACAGACCTAACACACATGAAGCACGTCAGACCTTAGTCAGCCCAGTGCCAATTCATGCCACAGGGTAGGTGGCAATGACATTCGGAGAAGAGAAAGATCCACACGAGTGGACAAGGGAAGGCTTCTCGGGGAGGTGGGGCCTGAGCTGGGCTTTCAAGGATGAATATGATCAGAACAGGCAGACAGGAGGTGCAGGGCATTCCAGGCAAAGAATATCAGGAGCAGAGGCTTAGAAATGGGACTGAGTGGGGGAGGGGGTAGAAGTTAGTGAACAGGATGGAGAGATTGCCTCCCCACCCCACCACCCCCAGGGCCCAGTCTCTGTGGGTCTGGGTCTGGGGTGGAGCCTAGGTAGAGATTTGGCAGAAAGGGGGTCTCTAGGTCCCAGCTAAGCCCCGGTGGAGGAGGGGCATCATGGACCACCCTCTTCTCTGGCGTTTCAGGGGACTGACAGTGGATGCCCAAGCGAAACCAGGGTGCAGTCAGAAGAGACTCCCCCTGCAGAATACCCCCACAGTTCTTGGTCTTGACCTCTGAAGGCATTCTGAAGGGTTGAGGCCCAGCCCCCTCCACACCGCGCCCCCCTCCCCCCCCCCCAGGGGAATGGTGGATCTGGAGACCTAACTTCAGATACGTTTTCCAACAAGTTGCCCCCTCTCCTCACCTGGATTCTGACAATGCAGCCCCAGGAGGGCCGTAAACTTGACCCACTGTTGTCCCCAAGCCCCTGGGGTCTCCCTTCTGAAGGAGGAGAGAGGGGTGTGGTTTGGGGGGCCGTGGGCGGGGGCAGGGGGGCCTAGCCTGTAGATCTCAAGGACTTGGCCCCTCCTAATTCCTGTCCCTCCTAACCCAAAAGAATGCCTGCTCCCACCACACCAGGCTGCTGGAGGGGCCTCGTGACTCCTCCACTAACCT
>NW_005871384.1:294483-297785 GCF_000147115.1 Myotis lucifugus
GAGTTTCTGGTCAAGGGGCTGGGGTGGGGGACGTGGAGAATTGTCCCCCTACCCCACAGTGAGGGCTCCCCTACATGCCCAGACATTTTTCCTATCGTTTTTTCCTCCCTGTGGGGCCCAAGGTGTTACCCTTGCCCCTGGTGGGGGTAAGGTGGGGGTGGGGTGGGGTGGGGGGCATGGCGTGGGCTGGGCTGTCTGTCCATCGTTGGGAGAGTGTCTCTCTGATTGTATCTCAGGAGCAAGGAGCAGGTGACCCCTGGAGGCACTGGGAGCAGGAAGCTCCCTGGCTGAACAGCCTGTGCATCTCATGAGGAGGACTCTGGGGCTTTGCTGATGGCCTCTGCCATCAGGGCCAGAGAGAGGCCCTCTCTAGGGACAGACCCCAAAATTAAGGGTCTGAGATGGATCCCCTTGGCAGACTCAGCCACCAAAAGCTGCTTCCCTAATGCCTCAAAGGTGTGAAGGAGTGAGGCCTAGAGGCCAACGCAGGGAGGCAGCACAGGGAGCCTGAGGGAGCCGGAGGCCACCTGGGGGCATGGAGCCTCCAGCAGAGGCAGCAGGGGCCAGGTGGGGAGAGGTGTGGAGGGCAGGTGGACGGGAGAGGCAGGGGCGTCAGAACTTGACATGGGTACTAGGGTTGGAGCCAGGTGTAGAGGAAGCAGTCAGATCGACTCTGGCCAGATTTGGTTCTGACCCCAAGGAAGGCACGCTGTCAGTGAGGGAGGCCCTGGAACCTCGGCCATCATGGGGGCGGGGGGGGGGGGGGGGCCGCTGGTGGCTGCCACAGCTCCCTGGGGCCTCTTCAGCAGGGCAGTGAGTATCACTGACCTTGATAAATGGGAGAGCAGCTGATAAGGAAAATGGGTTTCCTTGGGGTGGCCTGTCCTCCAGCCTGAACCTCTGGGATAAGGCCCCAGGGGTGTTCGTGTTGGCCGGCTGAGTTGCCAGTCCTAACCTTGTTGTTTGGGGAGTCCCGTTAAGAAAGCCCATCTAGGTGGGAGGAAAGCTACCCTTGTGGATTTTTTTATTTGGTCAACTCAGAGCTTCCGTTCTTGAATGGGTCTGAGCCCCACTGCCCCACTCCCAGTGCCTCGTCTGTGCTGGTGGGGAGCGCTGGCCTAGGCTCCCTTCTGGGCCACCACCCTGGAGGTGTGAGTGACAGGGTCAGCTGGCTGGGGGAGGCAGACACATGGGCAGGCAGGTTTCACTGTGGGAGAGATGGACAGAGACAGCTGGTTGGCTGGGGGTTAGGGTTAGACATAATGCCGGGCTGGAGGGAGAGTTGGCAGTTAGAAGGAATTCACCCAGTTTGGGGTCAGGGCTCCTCCTTGTGCCTGGGGGCAGCTGCGCTCCTGGGGGTAAAGTGGTAGTATTTTTATTGTTGTTGATCCTCATCGGAGGATATTTTCTCCATTGATTTTTAGACAGAGTGGAAGGGAGGAAAAGAGACAGAGAGAAACATCGATGTGAGAGAGACACATTGATTGGTTGCCTCCCACACACGCACCAACCTGGGCCAGGATTGAGCCTGCAACTGAGGTACATGCCCTTGACAGGAGTCGAACCCGGGACTCTTCAGTCCCAGGGCTGATGCTCCAACCACTGAGCCAGACCAGCCAGGGCTAAAGTGGTAGTATTTAAATGATCACAGGGCCAAGGGGCTGCATCCCTTGCTCCCTAATCTTCTTCCTGCTCTCCATGTCCCAATCCCCATCCCACCCAGCGTCCACTTTACAGCCCCTCTGGTCCTCCCCAATCTCTCATCTGGAATCTAGACAAGTGGAGTTTAAAGTCTGTGGAACACTTCACTCCGTGTATTTGCATCTCATTTACATCCCGTCTGAGCACCTGGATAGTGTCAAGGGAATACACCTGCCTCATCAATCTCTCCATAGCCCCCTTTGGACCCTGACTTGTGACCTCACTGGGTGGGGTGGGAAGTAGCGGAGGTCTATATGATGAGTCCATCTCTGATGATTCAGGCCTACAGGAAGGAAAGATGATTGTAAGAGGAAATATGCTGCTTTTGACCTACCCAAGCCTCTGGCAGCCCACCTCCGGCTCCTCCCTGCTCCCTTCCTCCACCCCCCCCCCCTCCCCGCATCAAGGAATCATGGAGGGGCTTGACCTCAGCCTCTCAGGTTGCCTCCAGACCCACCTTCAGCCTCACCTTGGGAGCAAATTACGGGGTGGACCGAGTCAGCGAAGCCCCTAGGTGTGGAAGCTTAGAATAGCTGAAGGGGATAGAGGGTGGGGCTGAGGGGTCAGAAGCTGGGCCCAGAGAGAAGAGAGGGTGGAGATGGAGGGAGGGGGGCGAGTGCAGGGCAGGACGGCCCAGGAAGCAGGGAATGAAGGGAAGCGGGCCTGCGGGAGTCCCAGCGGGGAGCTCGGGCCCTGACTTAGGTGCAGCCGACTGGTCACTCGGGCTGCCTGTGCCTGGAGGAGCCGTGTGACCTTGGCGAGGTCACGCCTCTCCTTGAGCCGCGGTTGCCTCATCTGTCAAGTGGGGATGGAAGGACCCTCCGAGTCTGTTTTTCGGAGCAGCATGTGGATGTGCACATCCTTTGAAAAGGTTCAAAGGCGCCATTAATATTCATTTCCGCGGTACCTTCCGCAAATCCGAAGCTGGCGATGCCCCGTGCAGTTGCCTGGCTGCAGTTAGCTTCCTGCAGCGAGACCCGAAGCCCCCTCCGCCAAAGCCGCGCGGTTCCGGCGCCCCTGCCCCTCCCACCCTCGTTCACGCCGCTGCAGCAGGGTCACCAGCCGGGGTTTGGGGTGGGGGAGACGCGGCTCGGGACGCCTGCAGCCGGGCCCTGCTCTGACCGGCGGGCGCCTGTTTCTGCTTCACCCCCGCCACCCCCCTCCCAACCCAGCGCCCCGGGATGCCGTCTGGAGCCCGGATGCCCCACCAGGGGGCGCCCATGGGCCCCCCGGGCTCCCCATACATGGGCAGCCCCGCCGTGCGACCCGGCCTGGCCCCCGCGGGCATGGAGCCCGCCCGCAAGCGAGCAGCGCCTCCACCCGGCCAGAGCCAGGCCCAGAGCCAGGGCCAGCCAGTGCCCACCGCCCCCGCGCGGAGCCGCAGGTGAGTGGGGCCCATCGCGGAGGGGGCGGGCCGCAGGGACGGGTGGGCGAGGAGCGGGATTGGCAGGGGCGAGGAGCATGAGCAGCAAGGGCCGAGGCGTCCCGGGAGGGATGCTACCTGGAGAAGTGGATAAGGGCAGGCCTCTGATACGCTTGCGTGCCTGCATTATTAAAATTGGTGCCGCTAATATTTTCTATCTTGATGGCGCGTGATGGCT